>NC_037670.1:129750370-129771887 GCF_003255815.1 Theropithecus gelada | reverse complement strand
AAAAAAAATATATATATATATATATATATAGTATATATTTATGAGATATATAGTGATGTTTTTAAACATATAATGTGTAGTGATCAGATCAATGTGATTAGCATGTCCATCATCCTAAACCTCATTTCTTTGTGTTAAGAAATATCCTCCTTCTAACTATTTGAAACTATGTAATATATTATTGTTAACTATACTCATCCTAAAGTGGTGTAGAATACTAGAATTTATTCCTCCTATCTAGCTGTAATTTTGTATTCTTTAACAAATCCCTCCCTCTTCCACCTTTCCCCTACCATTCCCAGCCCGTAGTATCCACTGTTCTACTTTTTGTTTCTTTTTCTTTTTTTTTTTTTTGATCAGGTGGAGTCTCATTCCGTCGCCCAGGCTGGAGTGCAGTGGCATGATTTTTTTTTGTAGAGACAGGGTCTCACTATGTTGTTCAGGCTGATCTAAAACTCCTGGAATCAAGTGATCCATGTCGACCTCCTAAATTGCTGGTATTACAGGCATGAGCCACCGTGCATAGCCCACAAAAATTATTTGAGGTTCTTGTCCATTTTTGAGTGTCAGGAGGCCCTGAGACCAAAAGTTTGAGAACCACTGGCTTAGACCATTCAAAATGTAGCCAAAACTAGAGCTCTGCCAGCACGGAGCAAGAGGAAATGGTTTCTGGGTAGATATCCAACAACGTCTGCTACTGGAAGGAGTTGGTTTGGAACTGGTAATGACAAAGGAAGAAAGGAAGTAAATGTAAGGCTGGATTGGGATAAATAAGAGCAAAGCAGCTTTTCTACCTATAAGGATTATGGGAAGGGTCTAGAAGGCTGTGGTTAGCAGTGAGAAGTCTGAAGCAGGGAATGTGGAGTGTCTGGCTATAGTGTTATTAAGAGTAGCGTAGGATATTCGTAGTAAGGAGAGGCTGGATGTCAGGAGATTAGTTAACCAGTGAAAGTGATTATACTGCGGCCGGGCGCGGTGGCTCAAGCCTGTAATCCCAGCACTTTGGGAGGCCGAGACGGGCGGATCACGAGGTCAGGAGATCGAGACCATCCTGGCAAACACGGTGAAACCCCGTCTCTACTAAAAAATACAAAAAACTAGCCGGGCGAGGCGGCGGGCGCCTGTAGTCCCAGCTACTCGGGAGGCTGAGGCAGGAGAATGGCGTAAACCCGGGAGGCGGAGCTTGCAGTGAGCTGAGATCTGGCCACTGCACTCCAGCCCGGGCGACAGAGCCAGACTCCGTCTCAAAAAAAAAAAAAAAAAAAAAAAGAAAGTGATTATACTAATCCTGTGCCTCAAATGTGGAAATATTTCTATCTTTTTTTTTTTCTTGGATTATATGTTTGCATTTCAAAAAACAACAATTTTAAGTTTCAAACAAAGTGATCCAGAGGAAAAACTATGAAGAAGACAGTTTGATGAGGAAGTGGAGGAGCATGTTTATAGACATGGAGGGTCTATGATAGAATCTTTTTTTTTTTTTTTTTTGCCAATAGCTATTTTCATTTTAATTTCTTTCTCGGTTTCCTGAGAAAGTTTTTTTTCTCCTGGGGAAAATATCTATGAAACAAACCTTTTGATTGCACAAACAATAAGTGGTCCTTTTTGAAGGAGAAAGGCCAATTTTGGAATAGACTCATACCCCTCCTCCTCCCCCTCATTATTAATTCAGCAGTTCCCTCCTCCTCTGGGTCTGATGCTGCAACCCTAGAGTATTGCAGTATGTGTGTCCACTCCTGCTGCCTGCCCAGGATGGGTTTGGGGGAAGTAAAACTGGGAGTTTTAAGTATAAAACGCAATAACAGCTCTTCAAGAGCATTTTAGAAAAGCTGAAGTAAAAAAGTAGCCCAGGCACAGTGGCTCACACCTGTAATCCCAGCTCCCTGGGAGAGGCTAAGGAGGGCACATCACCCGAATCCAGGAGCTCGAGACCAGCCTGGGCAACATGGCAAAACCCCGTCTCAACTTAAAATGCAAAAACCAGCCAGGGCATGGTAGTGCACACCCACAGTCCCAGCTACTTGGGAGGCCGAGGCGGGAGGATTGCCCGAGCCTGGGAGGTTGAGGCTACAGTGAGCCAAGACTGGATCACTGCACTCCAGCCCAGGCAACGGAGTAAGACCCTGTCTCAAAAATTAAAAATAAAAACAAAACTAAAAAAAGTATAAAAGTGGATGTCTTACCCCCTCAAACGATAAGAATCGACTCATTCATTCTCCCCCTCCTTCTCAATTAAATTTTAACAAATATTTAATTTTTTTTTTTTTTTTGAGACGGAGTCTCGCTCTGTCGCCCAGGCTGGAGTGCAGTGGCGTGATCTCTGCTCACTGCGAGCTCCGCCTCCGGGGTTCACACCATTCTCCTGCCTCAGACTCCCCAGTATCTGGGACTACAGGCGCCCACCACCGCGCCCGGCTAATTTTTTGTATTTTCAGTAGAGACGGAGTTTCACCTTGTGAGCCAGGATGGTCTCGATCTCCTGACCTTGTGATCTGCCTGGCTTGGCCCCCCAAAGTGCTGGGATTACAGACGTGAGTCACTGCACCCGGCCTACAAATATTTAATTTAAAAGGTAAAAAACAATTACAAATAAAAGTTAATAATAAAAATTACAATGTTTAACCTTTATGGATAAATTCTATTACTTTGTGCTTAAAACAACTTTAAATTAAAAACATTCTGAACTTTTATAGAAAATTCCAACTTTAAAAGTAAGGATTCAAAACTTTTTCCTTGCCTTGAGTACCTATAAGTGACACAGTTTTTAAGTTGCCACATAACATTATTATATAAAATCAAGCATCAGATGTTTTGCTTTAATAGTTTTTTGTTTGTTCATTTTTTTTCTTCTCAGATGGAGTTTCGTTCTTTTGCCCAGGCTGGAGTGAAGTGGCACAATGCTAACCCACTGCAACCTCCAGCCCCCAGGCTCAAGCAATTCTCCCACCTCAGCCTCCCGAGTAGCTGGGACCACAGTCACCTGCCACCATGCCCGGCTAATTTCCATACCCTCAGCAGAGACAGGGTTTTGCCATGTTGGCCAGGCTGATCTCGAACTACTGACCCCAGGTGATCCACCAGGTTCGGCCTCCCAAGGTGCTAGGACTACAGGCATGAGCCACTGCGCCTGGCCTGCTTTAAAAGTTTTGATAAAAGGGAGAAAGGAAAGAACTAATATTTTGGGTGTTTTCTAGGTACAAGGTGCTTTCCTTATAAACATTTTTTGAGGTGAGTATTATACCCATTCCACAGATGAAAAATCTAACGTTCTGAGAGATTGGAGTAATCTGCTAATAAGTGATAGGGCTAGGCATTTGTCTACCTCTAAAGCCTGTTTCCTTTCTGTTACACTTGAGCTCAAAGCTGCTTTTCTCTGGCCAGAGTGCTGATGGGATTCTTGTCAGTCTCTGGAAAGAATGTGCCTAACACTGTCTCACGCACACGGTTAAATTCATCTTCATATAAACAGCTCTGAAAGGGAACAAAGCCCTCACGGTCACAACAGGCAATTCTTTCTAAAATGGTCCACTCCAAACTTTAATAGTGACCCACTGGACCTCATATGAATTTTAATCTGCACGGCCCAGCTTTCTCATCCAAACAACTTCTCACTACCCAAATCGAGAGCCTCTCCATCCTTGTCATCCTATCAAACAAAAGGGAGAAAGGAAATAAGTCATATTTTGAGTGTTTTGTAGGTACAAGGTGCTTTCCTTATAAACATTTTATGAGGTGGGTAATATGATAGAATCTCAATTAAGAGCTGTTGAGGCAAATGAGCCGGTCGCATCTCTGTCCAAGGTGCTGCAAGTGAGGGGCTCCGGAAGTACCATAGAAGTTAAAGTTCAGGATGTTACCCTGTAATGGTCACTGGTCAATGAAGGAGTCCTATTCGTTCTTTTAGAAGACATCAGTCTATTTTCAGACTTTATGCCCGTAAAGATGTGCTTGGTAAGCATTTTTTGTTTGTTTTACATTTCTCAGCTAACTCATTTTCTGAACATTTCCAACATCATCTCTAAATCTATTTTATTTATTTATGTTATGACAGAGTCTCACTCTGTCGCTCAGGCTAGAGTGCAGTAGCATGATGTCAGCTCACTTCAAGCTCCACCTCCCACATTCAAGCGGTTCTCCTGCCTCAGCCTCCCGAGTAGCTGGGACTACAGGAGCACACCACCACAGTCGGCTATTTTTATTTTTTATTTATTTTTATTTTTTGATATGGAATCTTGCTCTGTCACCCAGGCTGGAGCACAGTGGTGCAATCATAGCTCACGGCAACCTCCGCCTCCTGGGTTCAAGCAATTCTTCTGCCTCCCAAGTAGCTGAGATTACAGGTGCCTGCCATCATGCCTGGCTAATTTTTTTTGTATTTTTAGTAGGGACAGGGTTCCACCATGTTGGCCAGGCTGTTCTCGAACTCCTGATCTCAAGTGATCCACCCGCCTCAGCCTCCCAAAGTGGTGGGATTACAGGTATGAGCCACTGTGCCTGGTCTCTGAATTGATTTTTTTTTAATGCTTTTATTTTTATTATTTTATTTTATTTTATTTTATTTTATTTTTGAGATGGAGTCTCGCCCTGTAGCCCAGGCTGGAGTGCAGTGGCGTGATCTGGGCTCACTGCAGATGAGTGACTCACTAGGCTCCTCGGCCTCCCGAAGTGCTGGAATTACAGGCGTGAGCCACCGCGCCCGGCCTCTGAATTGATTTTAATGTTTGCCAGGAACTATTAGCAGCTAAGTTTGCTGTCATGATGTTCAGTTTGTTTTCAGATAGCGTAAATACCTCATTTTTAGTGGTGCTATATGTGCATCTATATAAACATATGACTAGCAACTCAAATTTCTCCTTGAAACTTTGGACTGGTTATAAGAGCTTTGATTCTCTCCAGAAATTTCTACTGCAGCTGGAGAATCTGCCTGCTAATATGGCTATCACGAGAACTCACTCTTCAATTGTTTTCTTTTGGCCACAGATTTAATTGTCTTTCATCATTAGGTAGTTTATTTGAGCTTCTTTAGATGGCACAACTCATTTAAATAACTCATCCTTTATACTTATGATTCATGAAATAATTTTTTTCAGAGGGATCTATGTGCAAAAAGAAGTGAAGTGTATGTTGAGCAAAAGGATTGTATATGTCCTAGCTCTCCTGCCTACTGCAAATAGAAACAGACACCCTTACCTATTCCACAGGTTGATTTTGAGACAATACAAAAAAATGGATTTGAAAACATTCTTGGCTGAGTGAGGAGGCTCATTCCTGTAATCTCAACACTTTGGGAGGTCAAAGCAGGATTGCTTGAGCCCAGGAGTTTGAGACTAGCCTGGGCAACACAGGGAGAGCCTGTCCCTACCAAAAAAAAAATTAGCTGGGTGTGGTGGTACACACTTGTGGTCCCAGCTACTCAGGACACTGAGGTGGAAGGATCACTTTGAGGCTACAGTGAGCTGAAATCATGCCACTGCACTCCAGACTGGGTGACAGAGAGAGATTCTGTCTCAAACTAATGATCATCATAATAAATTTTAAAAATAAAGAAATGTAATAGGTATTCCTATTATATTACTTAGTTTCTTGTGATTGTTAAAAAAAAATCTGTTGACTGGCTGACCTCGCATAGGCGTAGATGCATTGGGAAGCAAGCCTCAGATGAGGTCCAGCAGGAATATATATATTCCTCTATATATATATACACACACACACACACACACACATCCACACACATATATATGTATCTGTGTGTATATATATACACTTATATATACATATATGTGCATATGTGTATGTATACACTTATATATACATATATGTGTATACATATACACTTATATATACATATATGTGTATACGTATACACTTATATATACCTATATGTGTATATGTATACACATATATATACGTGTGTGTGTGTATATATATACACACTTGTGATGGATTGTTGTAAAATGATCCCAATGAATCACACCTCCCTGAACTCACATCTTTGTGTGGTTGATTCTTGAAGGGAATCTGGCACAGTAGCTCATGCCTGTAATCCCAGCACTTTGAGAGGCTGATGTGGGAGGATTACTTGAGGCCAGGAGTTCAAGACCAGCCTGGACAACATGGCAAGACCCTGTTTTTCAAAAAAAAAAAAAGAAAAATTAGCAGGGTGTGGCAGCACTCGGCTGTGGTCCCAGCTACTTGGGAGGCTGAGATGGGAGGATCACTTGAGCCTAGGAGGTCAAGGCTGCAGTGCACCAAGATTGCACCACTGCACTCTAGCCTGGGCAACAGAGCATGACGCTTCTTTATCGAGGGAACCCGCCCCCCAAAATTTCAATGTAGGTTCTTTCTATTTTCCATACATGTTGGCTGGCTGAGAGACAGTATAAAGAGAGGAATTTTATACATATCTGTAGGACCGTGATGCCCTCCTGAGCCTCAAAACCAGCAAGTTTTATTAAGGGTTTCAAAAGGGGAGGGCATGTAAGAACAGGGAGTAGGTACAAGGATTACATGCTTCAAAGAGCAAAAAACAGAACTACTGATAAGGATCTAACAAAGATCACAAGACAAAGGGCAAAAGCAGAACTACTGATAAGGGTCTATGTTCAGTGGTGCACGTATTGTCTTGATAAACATCTTAAACAACAGAAAACAGGGTTCGAGAGCAGAGAACCATTCTGGCCTCAAATTTACGAGGGGGGGTTTTTCCCCACGCTTGTAAGCCTGAGGGTACTGCAGGAGACCAGGGTGTATCTCAGTCCTTATCTCAACCACAGAGGCTAGACATTCCCAGAGTGGCGTTTATAGATCTCCCCCCAGGAATGCATTCCTTTCCCAGGGTATTAGTATTAATATTCCTTGCTAGGAAAAGAATTTAGCGATATCTCTCCTACGTGCACACCCATTTATAGGCTCTCTGCAAGAAGAATAATATGGCTCTTTTTGCCTGACCCTGCAGGCACTCAGACCTTGTGGTTGTCTTCCCTTGTTTCCTGAAAATCTCTGTTATTCTGTTCTTTTTCAAAGTGCACTGATTTCATATTGTTCAAACACACATGTTTTGCAATCAATTTGTACAGTTAACACCATTAGCACAGTGGTCCTGAGGTGACGTACATTCTCAGCTTATGAAGATAACAGGATTAAGAGATTTAAGTAAAGACAGGCATAAGAAATTATAAAAGTATTATTTGGGAACTGATAAATGTCCATGAAATCTTCACAATTTATGTTCCTCTGCCACGGCTCCAGCCGGTGCCTCCATTTGGGGTCCCTGACTTCCAACAACACTTCTTAAAAAAAAAAAAAAGAAGCCGGTCGCGGTGGCTCAAGCCTGTAATCCCAGCACTTTGGGAGGCCGAGACGGGTGGATCACGAAGTCAGGAGATCGAGACCATCCTGGCTAACACAGGTGAAACCCCGTCTCTACTAAAAAATACAAAAAACTAGCTGGGTGAGTTGGCGGGCGCCTGTAGTCCCAGCTACTCGGGAGGCTGAGGCAGGAGAATGGCGTAAACCCGGGAGGCGGAGCTTGCAGTGAGCTGAGATCCGGCCACTGCACTCCAGCCTGGGCGACAGAGCGAGACTCCGTCTCAAAACAAACAAACAAACAAACAAACAAAAAAGAATAATATTGTGGAAGTAACATTTTGTGAGTTCTAGACCCTGCACAGCTTGTACCTCCACTCTCTTGGGACTTGGTATTTAAAGAAGCTCAGACAGATGATTTAATGATGAAAGACCACATGGCCAGAGAGGGCCCCACCTTTCTAGTCAGTCCTGCCAAAGCCCCAGATATATGGATGAGGCTCTCTTGGACTCACCAACTTCAGCCAACCCATCCGATGGATGCAGCAAGATGATTGAGCTCATAAGACCAGAAGAAAAACCTCCTAGAGAACCAACAGAACACAGAATTGTGAGAAACTATTGTTGTCTTAAGCTATTAATATTTTTTTTTACACCAAAAGGCAACTGAGGCAATACCCAACTTGCAAGAACCAGATTCCTTCGGTATTGGGGGACTATAAACTTAGCATTATACAGGAAAGAGAAAGGAGAGGGAGAGAATGAGAACTGAAGAAATATCTGAGAAGTCAGACATAGAAAGAACCTATATCACTTTGCATGAAGACGTCATAACATGTTTACTTCCTCTCTGGTAATAAATAGTGCATGAGAAGAGACATTCATTTGCTATAAGTCCATGACTGATCACTGACTGTGATGAGTCACAAAATATGCCTTACACACCAGAGATTCAAAAATAAATTTATTTTTAGCTGGGTGTGGTGGTACATGCCTGTAATCCCAGCTGCTTGGGAGGCTGAGGCAGGAGAATCACTTGAACCCAGGAGGTGGAGGTTGCAGTGAGCTGAAATTGTGCCACTGCACTCCAACCTGGGTGATAGAGTGAGACTCTGTCTCAAAAATAAAATAAAATAAAATAAAATAAATAAATTTATTTGTATTTCATAGCTAAGTATATCTGCTTCCTCAACATTTTGTCAATGAAAAGGTCTCTATTTTATGGATTGTTTTAACTACTCTGTAAATGGAATCACAATAACTTGTATTACTTTTAAAATCAGAAGAAAGGCACACCTAACATACAAGTACTGTAGTATATAAATATAAGTTTATAATTTTTTTAATTTTTAATTTTTATGGGTATATGGTGGATGTATATATTTATGGTATATATGAGATATTTTGATACAGACATACAACATGTAATAATCACATCAAGATAAATGTAGTATCCATCATGTCAAACATTCATCATTTCTTTGTGTTATGAACATTCCAACTGTACTCTCTCAGTTATTCTAAAATGTACAACAAATTATTGTTAACTGTAATCACCCTCTGGTGCTATCAAGTATTAGATCTTTAACTATATTTTTGTACCCATCAACCATCCTTACTCCCCGCTTCCCACTAACACTTGCAGCCTCTGGTAGCCATCTTTCTATTATCTATCTCCATGAGTTTCATTGTTTTAATTTTTAGCTTCCACAAATGAGTGAGAACATGCAAAGTTTGCCTTTCTGTGCCTGGCTTATTTCTTTTTTTTCTGAAATGGAATTTTGCTCTTGTTGCTCAGGCTGGAGTACAATGGAGTGACCTCATCTCACTGCAACCTCCGCTTACTGGGTTCAAGCAATTCTTCTGCCTCACCCTCCCCAGTAGCTGGGATATAGTCACCTGCCACCAGGCCCGGCTAATTTTTTCATATTTTTAGGAGAGACGGGGTTTCCCCATGTTGACCAGACTGGTCTTGAACTCCTGACCTCAGGTGATCCACCCGCCACGGCCTCCCAAATTGCTGGGATTACTGGCGCGAACCACTGCCCCCAGCCTTGCCTGGCTTACTTCACTTAACATGATGACCTGGCCTGGTGTAGTTGCTTACACCTGTAATCCCAGCACATTGGTAGGCCGAAGCAGGTGGATCACCTGAGGTTAGGCGTTCAAGACCAGCCTGGCCAACATGGTGAAACACCGTCTCTACTAAAAATACAAAAATTAGCTTGGTGTGGTGGCACACGCCTGTAGTCCCAGCTACTCAGGGGGGCTGAGGCAGGAGAATCACTTGAACCTGGGATGCAGAGGTTGCAGTGAGCCGAGATCTCCAACCTGGCAACAGAGCGAGACTCATTCTCATAAATAAATAAATAAATAAATAAATAAATAAATAAATAAATAAAACATGATGACCTTCAGTTCCATCCATGTTGTTGCAAATGACAAGATCTTATTTATTTATTTACAGAGTCTTGCTGTGTTGCACAGGCTAGAGTGTGTGGCACGATCTCGTCTCACTGCAACCTCTGCCTCCCAGGTTCAAGTGATTCTCGTGCCTCAGCCTCCCTGAGTAGCTAGGATTACAGGCGCCTGCCACCATGCCAGGTTAATTTTTGTATTTTTAGTAGAGACAGGGTTTTTGCCATGTTGGCCAGGGTGGTCTCGAACTCCTGACCTTGGGTGATCCACCCATCTTGGCCTCCCAAAGTGCTGGGATTACAGGCATGAGCCACTGCGCCTGGCCAATCTCATTCTTTTAAATGGCTGAATAGTACTCCACTGTGTATATGTAGCACATTCTCTTTTTTTTTTTTTTTTTTTTTGAGACGGGGTCTCGCTCTGTCACCCAGGCTGGAGTGCAGTGACCGGATCTCGGCTCACTGCAAGCTCCGCCTCCCGGGTTCACTCCATTCTCCTGCCTCAGCCTCCCGAGTAGCTGGGACTACAGGCGCCCGCCACCTCGCCCGGCTAGTTTTTTGTATTTTTTAGTAGAGACGGGGTTTCACCGGGTTCGCCAGGATGGTCTCGATCTCCTGACCTTGTGATCCGCCCGTCTCGGCCTCCCAAAGTGCTGGGATTACAGGCTTGAGCCACCGCGCCCGGCCACATTCTCTTTTTTGAGACAGAATCTCACTCTGTCACCCAGGCTGGAGTGCAGTGGTGTGATCTCGGCTCTCTGCAACCTCCGCCTCCCAGGTTCAAGTGATTCTCCTGCCTTAGCCTCCTGAGTAGCTGGGAATACAGGCACCCACCACCACAGCTGGCTAAATTTTGTATTTTTAGTAGACACAGGATTTCACCATGTTGGCCAGCCTGGTCTTGAACTCCTGACGTCAGGTGATCCACTTGCCTCGGCCTCCCAAAGTGCCTGGATTACAGGCATAAGCCACTGCACCCAGCTGTACCACATTTTCTTTATCCATTCATATATTGTTGGACACTTAAGTTGCCTCCAAATCATGGCTCTTGTGAATAGAGCTGCAATAAACATGGGACTTTTTATCTCTTCAATATACTGACTTCCTTTCTTTTGGGTATATACCCAACAGTGGGATTGCTGGATCATATGGTAGTTCTATTTTTAGTTTTTTGAAGAATCTCCATATTGGTATTCATAGTGGCTATACTAATTTACGTTCCCACCAGCAGTGTACAATGGTTCCCCTTTCTCCACATCCTCGATAGCATTTGTATTGCCTGCCTTTTGGTCAAAAGTCATTTTAACTGAGGTGAGATAATATCTCACTGTAGTTTTGATTTGCATTTCTCTGATGATCAATTATGTTAAGCATCTTTTCAAATACCTGTTGGCCATTTTTATGTTTTCTTGTGAGAAATGTCTTTTCAGATCTTTTGCCCATTTTTAAATCGACTTATTAGATTTTTCCCTATTGAGTTGTTTGAACTCCTCATATACTTTTGTTATTAATCCCTTGTCAGATGGATAGTTTGCAAATATTTTCTCCCATTCTGTGGGTTGTTTAACTTTGTTGTCTGTATTTCCTTTGTTGTGCAGAAGCGTTTTAACTTGATGTGATCCTAGTTGTCAATTTTTACTTTGGTTGCCTGTGTTTTATTATCATTATTATTTTTGTTTTGTTTTGAGATGGAGTCTCACTCTGTCGCCCAGGCTGGAGTATAGTGGTGCCAGCTCACTGCAAGCTCTGCCTCCCAGGTTCACGCTATTCTCCTGCCTCAGCCTCCTGAGTAGCTGGGATTACAGGCATGCGCTGCCACCACACCCGGATAATATTTTTTGGTATTTTTAGTAGAGATGGGGTTTCACCATCTTGATCAGGCTGGTCTTGAACTCCTGACCTCAAGTAATCCACCCGCCTTGGCCTCCTAAAGTGCTGGGATCATAGGCGTGAGCCACTGTGCCAGGGCGATTGCATGTGTTTTAGGCATAAAAACAAGTTCATGCAATTGGTAACTGTGTTATTTAGAAAGCACAACTTTTTATAAACAAATGTATATATTGCCTTACTCCCCCTCCTCCCTCTCCTCTGCCCTGATTGTTCTTGAGTGAATTTAAGAGTTATAGATGCTGGTCAGGCTTATATATCAATACCTTCCACCAAGCTGCTACTTTTTCTCCATGATGAACTCAGGTCAGGAACCCTGAGCTCCCAGCTAGTGCTAGAAACCCATTGGGGCTTGAGAGTTTGGCTTGTGAATGTTTCGTGTGGGGCCTGCAGATGTGGGTTGTTTGCCTTGGGGCTTACATAGATCATTCTTACAGTAGAGGTTTAGGGGGGCACCTTGAAGTCTGAGGCCCTCTAAGAATAAATCTTAAAGGGATCCAGTTCTAAAGATTCTTCAGTGAGGGTTTGAACTATGAGGTTGATGAGCCAGACACAAGGCTGCCCCAGTCTATAAGTAGACCCCTGTCACAGTTGTGTCGCGTCTGCTCCTGATCAATCCATTTAGGCAGACTGCGAGGAGAGGAATGTGTCTCACAGGTCAATAGAAGCAACCTGTAGAAACTGACGGCTGCCCATCTACAACAGCCCAGTGGTAGACGTGATGGGGTTACTGAGCAGTCTGTAGGCAATATTGGCCTCAGTTTACATTATCATTTCACATTGGTTCAACTGTACAAAAAAATAGGTTTAAACTTTCTTTTTTTTTTTTTTTGAGACAGGATCTTGCTGTGTCACCCAAGCTGGAGTACAGTGGTGCAATCTTGGGTCAGTGTAGCCTTGACCTCCCAGGCTCAAGTGATCTTCCCACCTCAGCCTCCCAAGTAGCTGGGACTAGAGGCATGCACCACCACGTATGGCCTATTTTTGTATTTTGAGTATTTTTGTATTTTGAGATGGTGTCTCGCTCTTGTTGCCCAGGCTGGACCGCAGTGGCACAATCTCGGCTCACCACAACCTCCACCTCCCAGGTTCAAGTGATTCTCCTGCCTCAGCCTCCTGAGTAGCTGGGACTACAGGTGCGTGCTACCACGCCTGGCTAATTTTTGTATTTTTAGTAGAGACAGGGTTTCTTTTTTTTTTTTTTTTTGAGACGGAGTCTCGCTCTGTTGCCCAGGCTGGAGTGCAGTGGCGCAATCTCTGCTCACTGCAAGCTCCACCTCCGGGGTTCACGCCATTCTCCTGCCTCAGCCTCCCTGAGTAGCTGAGACTACAGGCACCCGCCACCACGCCCGACTAATTTTTTTTGTATTTTTAGTAGAGACGGGGTTTCACCTGTGTTAGCCAGGATGGTCTCGATCTCCTGACCTCTTGATCCACCCACCTCGGCCTCCCAAAGTGCTGGGATTACAGGCGTGAGCCACCGCGCCCAGCCGAGACAGGGTTTCACGATGTTGGTCAGGCTGGTCTCGAACTCCTGACCTCACGTGATCTACCCACCCCACCTTCCCAAAGTGTTGGGATTACAAGTGTGAGTCACTGTGCCCTGCCATATATATATATATTTTTTTTTTTTTTCTTTTTTTTGAGATGGAGTCTTGCTGTGTTGCCCAGGCTGGAGTGCAGTGGTGCGATCTCGGCTCACTGCAACCTCCGCTGGGTTCACGCCATTCTCCTGCCTCAGCCTCACGAGTAGCTGGGACTACAGTCGCCTGCCACCATGCCCGGCTAATTTTTTGTATTTTTAGTAGAGACGGGGTTTCACTGTATTAGCCAGGATGGTCTCGATCTCCTGACCTCGTGATCCACCCACCTCAGCCTCCCAAAGTGCTGGGATTACAGGCATAAGCCAGTGCGCCCGGCCTGTATTTTATGTAGATGATGTTTTGCCATGTTGCCCAGGCTGGTCTCAAATTCCTGGGCCCTTTCTTTTTTCTTTTTATTTTGTCCAATAGCAACAGAGTTTGGTTTTCTTTCTTTCTTTCTTTCTTTTTTGAGACAGAGTCTCACTCTGTCACCAGGCTAGAGTGCAGTGGCATGATCTCAGCTCACTGCAACCTCCACCTCTCGGGTTCAAGCGATTCTCCTGCCTGAGCCTCCCGAGTAGCTGGGACTACAGGCGTGTGCCACCACGCCCAGCAAATTTTTGTATTTTTAGTGGAGACCGGGTTTCACCATGTTGGTCAGGCTGGTCTCCATTTCTTGACCTCGTGATCCACCCGCCTTGGCCTCCCAAAGTGCTGGAATTATCGGCATGAGCCACCGTGCCTGGCCCAGAGTTTAGTTTTCCTAGCATTGCAATATAAAAATTCTGGAATAGAAGGCCAGTGGCTCACGCCTGTAATCCTAGCACTTTGAGAAGCCAAGGTGGGCAGATCACTTGAGCTCAGGAAGTCCAGACCAGCCTGGGCAACATGGTGAAACCCCATCTCTACAAAAAATTAGCTGGTCGTGGTGGCTCGTGCCTGTAATCCCAGCTATTTGGGGGGCTGAAGTGGGAGGATTGCTTGAGCCGGGGAAGTCGAGGCTGCAGTGAGCCAAGATCTCACCACTGCACTCTAACTTACGTGACAAAGTGAGACGCTGTCGAAAGAAAGAAGGAAAGAAAGGAAGAAAGGGAGGAAGGAAGGAAGGAAGGAAGGAGGAAGGCAGGGAGGGAGGGAAGGAAGGAAGGAGGGAAGGAAGGGAGGAAAAGAAAGATTGATTCTGGAATAGAAATTAAATTATAGGTTGAGTGCTGTGGCTCACACCTGTAATCCCAACACTTTGGGGAGCTGAGGTGGGAGAATTGCTTAAACTCAGGAGTTCAAGACCAGCCTGGGCAACATGGGGAAACCCTGTCTCTACAAAAAACAAACAATAACCAACAAACAATAAAATTTAGTGGAAGCCAGGGCTCACGCCCTGTCATCACAGCACTTTGGGACACCGAGGCAGGATGATCACCTGAGGTCAGGAGATTGAGATCAGCCTGGACAACATGGAGAAACCCCATCTCTACTAAAAATATGCCAGGTCTGGTGGTGGGCACCTATAATCCCAGCTGCTTAGAAGGCTGAGACTGTGCTACTGCTCTTCAGCCTAGGTGACAGAGCAAGACCCTGTCTTTAAAAAAAAAAAAAAAAAGGCAGGACATGGTGGCTCATGCCTGTAATTCCAGCACTTTGGGAGGCCGAGGAGGGGGGAATCACCTGAGGTCAGGAGTTCCGAGACCAGCCTGACCAACATAGTGAAACCTGCCTCCACTAAAAATACAAAAAAATTAGCTAGGCGTGGTGGCATACACCTCTAATCCCAGCTACTAGGGAGGCTGAGGCAGGAGAATCTCTTGAACCTGGGAGGCAGAGGTTACAGTGAGCTGAGATGGCACCACTGCACTCTAGCCTGGGCGACAGAGTAAGACTCCGTCTCAAAAAACAAAAAACCTAGCCAGCGTGGTAGCTAGCACCTGTAGTCCCAGCTACTTGGGGGACTGAAGTGGAAGCATCACTTGAGCCCAGGAGGTCCAGGAGAGTCAAGACTACCCTATTGCAGCCCAAGCCTGGTGACAGAATGACAGCCTGTCTCAAAAAAAAAAAAACAAAAAAAACAAAAAAAACAGTGTGAAGTGTATTGACTTTTTTCTAAATTTAAAAAGTTTTGAGGATTAGATGTGAAATACTGGGAATGCTTTAAAATCAATGCAATCATTAATATAACCATTTTGGAAAACTTTTGGCTGTACATGCTAAAAATGAACATAGATATAACCTATGACTCAGCAATTCAATTTCTAGATATATACACATATTCACCAAAAGCCCCATATAAGGGTGTTCGCAGCAACATTCTTCATAATAGCTTAAGCTGGAGACAATTCCACGACTAGTGGAATCACCTACCCATCAGAATCTGGCGGGGACACAGAAATTATTTACTTGTTATTGAAGTTGGACCAATTATTTTATTTTATTTTATTTATTTATTTTTTTTTGAGACGGAGTCTCGCTCTGTCGCCCAGGTTGGAGTGCGATGGCATGATCTTGGCTCACTGCAACCTCCGCCTCTCGGGTTCAAGCGATTCTCCTTCCTCAGCCTCCTGAGTAGCTGGGACTACAGGCGCGTGTCACCATGCCCAGCTAATTTTTTGTATTTTTAGTAGAAATGGGGTTTCACCGTGTTAGCCAGGATGGTCTCAATCTGCCCACCTCGGTTTCCCAAAATGCTGGGATTACAGGCGTGAGCCACCACACCCAGCTGGACCAATTATTTTATAATAAAAAAATTAATGTAAGGAATTGTTTGTTTGAACAGGTATTAGAGAACTAAGTAAAGGGGATACTGAAGTAACACAGTAATAAATCAGGAATCAGTACCCATCTCTGGGGCTGGGAAATACAGTTAGCAGTAGGGGTCATCAGACCTCAGAAGCTTAGAGGAGGGAGCTGGGACCCAGATGTGTAAAGAGGGAGTACTCCCAGGAGTCGCTGTTATTTCTAGGGGAATACAATAAGACTGATTTGAGGAGCTCCATGAAACCTGGGACTGGAACCATTGCTGTCCCTGTGATAAAGGGCCCGTGCTGAAATGACGGTGACCAGAAGGCCAGCAAACAGGAAGGAGCATTTCCCTGCTCCCTTCCCTCTTCTCCAGGCTTCCAGTCTCCCTCCAGTGCCCCCCAGCTGGCAGAATTCATGGCGCAGCACACTGGCAAAGGAGAAATAAGGTCACATTTCCTCCATTACAAATGTGGCTTGGTGTGGCTCACGCCTGTAATCCCAGCACTTTGGGAGGCCGAGGCGGGTGGATCACGAGGTCAGGAGATTGAAACCATCCTGGCTAACACAGTGGAACCCCTTCTCTACTAAAAATACAAAAAATTAGCCAGATGTGGTGACAGGCGCCTGTAGACCCAGCTACTCGGGAGGCTGAGGCAGGAGGATGGGGTGAACCCGGGAGGCGGAGCTTGCAGTGACCTGAGATTGCGCCACCGCACTCCAGCCTGGGCGACAGGACGAGACTCTATCTCAAAAAAAAAAAAAAAGAAAAAGAAAAAGAAAAAAGAAAGAAACCCCGTCTCTACTAAAAATACAAAAATTAGCTGGGCGTGATGGTGCACGCCTGTAATTCCAGCTACTCGGGAGGCTGAGGCAGGAGAATCACTTGAAACCAGGAGGCGGAAGTTGCAGTGAGCCAAGATGTGGCCACTGCACTCCAGCCTGGGCGACGAGAGCGAAACTGTCTCAAAAACAAAACAAAACAAAACAAAACAACAAACAAACAAATGTAGCCACAACTCCCCTCTCACAAAGCTGATAATAGAACTGTGGGTTTGGGGCTGAGACAGTAGTTTAATAAATGATGTGAAGATATTTTTAAAATATGGCATATTCATACAATGAAATACTACAAAACAATGAGAAGATTGTACAGACAACACATGGGTGAGGTTCACAAACAAAACGTTGAAAAAAAGCCAGATACAAGAGTAATTAGTGTAGGGTTCCATTTCCATAAAATTTAAAAGCAGGCAGCTGAATCTCTGGGGTTAGGAGTTAGAATAGAGGCTATCTTGGTAGGGGCAGTGACTGAGGAGAGAGGAGGGGGACTTTTGGGATACTGGTAATATGCAATTGTCTTTTTTTTTTTTTTGAGACAGAGTGTCGCTCTTGTTGTCCAAGTTGGAGTGCAATGGCACCATCTCCGCTCACCGCAAACTCCACCTCCTGAATTCAAGCAATTCTCCTGCCTCAGCATCCCGAGTAGCTAGGATTACAGACGCGCCACTGTGCCCAGCTAATTTTTGTATTTTTAGTAGAGACGGGTTTTCGCCATGTTGGCCAGGCTGGTCTCGAACTTCTGGCCTCAGGTGATCCGCCCGCCTCGGCCTCCCAAAGTGCTGGGATTACAGATGTGAGCCACCGTGCCCAACCTATTTTTTTTTTTATTTTTAATTTTTTGAGATGGAGTCTCACTCTGTTGCCCAGGCTGGAGTGCAGTGGCGCTATCTCAGCTCACCACAACCTCCGCTTCCCGGTTCAAGTGATTCTCCTGTCTCAAGCTTCCTGAGTAGTTGGGATTACAGGTGCCTGCCACCATGCCTGGCTAATTTTTGTATTTTTAGTAGAGACGCGGTTTTGCCATGTTGGCCACGCTGGTCTCAAACTTCTGATCTCAAGTGATCTGCCTGCCTGGGCCTCACCAAAGTGCTGTGGAGGCGGAGGTTGCGGTGAGCTGAGATGGCACCACTACACTCCAGCCTGGGCAACAGTGGGTCTCAAAAGAAAACAATTTTTTTTTTTTTTTTTACATTGAATGTATTTCATTAGTTACAATAAAATGGAAAGCAAAAGCAAATTCTTTTTTTTTTTTTGGAGACAGAGTCTCGCTCTGTCTCCTAGGCTAGAAAGCAGTGGCAAGATCTCGGCTCACTGCAAGCTCTGCCTCCTGGGTTCAAGCCCATTCTCCTGCCTCAGCCTCCCGAGTAGCTGGGACTGCAGACGCCTGCCACCACACCCAGCTAATTCTTTGTATTTTGCTTAGTAGAGACGGAGTTTCACCGTGTTCGCCAGGATGGTCTCGATCTCCTGACCTCGTGATCTGCCCACCTCGGCTTCCCAAAGTGCTGGGATTACAGGCATGAGCCACTGCACCTGGCCAGAAAGCAAATTCTTATACTCAGAGAGCTCAAGCATTTGAGAAATGAGTATTATATCATAGCTATATCCGTGTTCTAAGACTTGGAAGAGGCCGGGCGCGGTGGCTCAAGCCTGTAATCCCAGCACTTTGGGAGGCCGAGACGGGCGGATCGCGAGGTCAAGAGATCGAGACCATCCTGGCTAACCCGGTGAAACCCCGTCTCTACTAAAAAATACAAAAAAAAAAAACTAGCCGGGCGAGGTGGCGGGCGCCTGTAGTCCCAGCTACTCGGGAGGCTGAGGCAGGAGAATGGCGTGAACCCGGGAGGCGGAGCTTGCAGTGAGCTGAGATCCGGCCACTGCACTCCAGCCCAGGCGACAGAGCGAGACTCCGTCTCAAAAAAAAAAAAAAAAAAAAAAAAAAAAAAAAAGACTTGGAAGAAATGGAGCCCAGGGTGTTAAACTTAGAACAGATTATGGCCCAATCTTCTAATCTATTTGATCATGTGCTGGCATATTAGATGATATTCTAAATTTTAATACAGCCCCAGATAAATCTTTAGGCATTATTTTTGAACTGGCTTATGTAAGAGTCTCATATACTGTTTTATTTATAACAAACTTGTCACTATTGGTGATTTTCTCTAGACAATCCAGTCCCTGTTCCTTTTTCTTTTGTCTGAATGTTGAACTGAAAATTCCCTTTGATATCTGCTGCTTAAATGAATAGCAGAATAAGAGCCTCCAAGGATTCTCACTTGAAATCAGAGGCATTTAAAGGAAAGAAGGAATGACCCCTTGTGGTGATTTTAAAATATGTCCAGCATTCTTTGATAATCCTCCCTTCCAGAAGTGGACTTAATTCCTCTCCTTTAAGCATGTGCTATACTTATTTCTGGTGATTAGAATGTGGCAGAAATGATGGATTGTGACTTCTGAGGGTAGGTCATAAAAGGCATTGAAGTTTCTCCCTTGTTATCTCTTGGATCATTCACTCTGGGGGAAGCCAGACACTCAAGCAGTCCTATGAAGGGGTCCATGCAGTGAGGAAATGAGGCCTCTGCAACAGCCATGCAAGTGAATTATCTTGGGAACAGGTCTTTCAGCCTCCGTCAAGCCTTCAGATGACTGCAGCCCCAAGTGACATCTTGACTCACCAGCTAAACTGCTCTCAAATTGCTGGACCACAACAACTGTGAGTTGTGAAATGCTTATTTTCTTAAGCTACTGAATCTGGGAGAAATTTGTTATACAGCAATAGATAAATAATACATTGCTTAACATGGCACATATATATGATCAGCTAATATTTATTGAATGCTTAGATACTTCTCTAAGTGTTTCATGTGAACTAAGTCATTTAATCCTTCAAACAGATATGCTTAGGTACTTCTCCAAGTATTTTATGGGAACTAACTCATTAAATCCTCACAACGGATTTACAGGGTAGGTAATATTACTATCTACATTTTGCAGATCAGGCAATTAAGGCACAGAGAGACTAACTTGCTCAAGCTGACCCAGGTAAATAATGGCAGAACTAGCCCTTGAACTCTGGTGGTCTGGCTCTGCCACTCTCTTCGGGGTTCTCTATTATGATGGTGCTATTGCCACTGAGTACACTATAGTGAAGCAACAAAAGACAGGTTTATAATTGAATGGGCAGATTAGATATAAACAAACTTTAAAGAATTTAAGGCTGGGCGCGATGGCTCACGCCTGTAATCCCAGCACTTTGGGAGGCTGAGGCAGGCGGATCACAAGGTCAGGAGATCGAGACCATCCTGGCTGTCACGGTGAAACCCCATCTCTACCAAAAAAAATACAAAAAATTAGCTGGGCATGGTGGCGGGCGCCTGTAGTCCCAGCTACTCGGGAGGCTGAGGCAGGAGAATGGCGTGAACCCGGGAGGCGGAGCTTGCAGTGAGCCGAGATGGCGCCACTGTACTCCTGCCTGGGTGACAGAGTGAGACTCTGTCTCAAAAAAAAAAAAGAAAAGAAAAAAAGAATTTAAAAGCCTTGGAGGTGCTTTTAAAAGGAGGCTTGGACCAGCCTGGCCAACATGGTGAAACCTTGTTTCTACTGAAAATACAAAATTAGTTGGGCGTGGTGGCATATGACTATAATCCCAACTACTCAGGAGGCTGAGGCAGGAGAATCACTCGAATCCAGGAGGTGGAGTTTCCAGTGAGCTTGAGCTACAAGAGTGAAATTCCGTCTCAGAAAAAAAAAAAAGGAGGCTGGGTTTTCATCCATGAAAGGCCCCAAGATAGATGGTATGACTTCTTGTCTTTTTCCAATTCTATGACATATTAAATATACCTTCTAAGATGCAACATGATTTAGTGGGTCCACTTAGAAGTATCATAATCCAATTGATTTTACAACATTCTTTTCATTTTCTATTACATTTGGGAAAAATTAATATTATGTGGACATTTTGAGTTTCATTGTAACAGTTTGGGGAAAAATACATATTACTGCCTTTTTCACTTCTTTTGGACTGCTATGGAGACCAAAATATATCCAGTTTTATAATTTAATACTTCCCCTTATTAATTATAATATTTGCATAACTCATTTGATTTATACAATAATAAATATGGTGGAATAAAAAAGTTTAAATCATCCTCATTACATTATTTCTCTTAAAAATTCCTTTAAAACCAGTTGGGCGCAATGGCTCACACCTGTAATCCCAGGACTTTGGGAGGTAGAGGCGAGTGAGTCACTTGATGTCAGGAGTTCACCTGGCCAACATGGTGAAACCTCATCTCTACTAAAAATACAAAAATAATTTAGCAGGTCATGGTGATAGGCACCTGTAATTCCAGCTACTTGGAAGGCTGAGGCAAGAGAATCTCCTGAACCCATGAGGCGGAGGTTGCAGTGAGCTCAGATGGTGCCACTGTACTCCAGCCTGGGCGATAGCACGAGACTCAGTCTTCAAAAAAAAAAAAAAAGAATTGCCGGGCGCGGTGGCTCAAGCCTGTAATCCCAGCACTTTGGGAGGCCGAGACGGGCGGATCACGAGGTCAGGAGATCGAGACCATCCTGGCTAACACGGTGAAACCCCGTCTCTACTAAAAATAAAAAAACTTAGCCGGGCGTGGCGGCGGGCGCCTGTAGTCCCAGCTACTCGGGAGGCTGAGGCAGGAGAATGGCGTGAACCCGGGAGGCGGAGCTTGCAGTGAGCTGAGATCCGGCCACTGCACTCCAGCCTGGGTGACAGAG
>NC_037670.1:129674102-129745462 GCF_003255815.1 Theropithecus gelada | reverse complement strand
TGCAGTGGCACAATCTCAGCTCACTGCAAGCTCTGCCTCCCAGGTTCACACTATTCTCCTGCCTCAGCCTCTGTAGTAGCTGGGACTACAGGCACCTGCCACCATGCCCGGCTAATTTTTTGTATTTTTAGTAGAGATGAGATTTCACCATATTAGCCAGGATGGTCTCCATCTCCTGACATCGTGGTCTGCTCGCCTTGGCCTCCCAAAGTGCTGGGATTACAGGTATGAGCCACCACACCTGGCTATCATTTATCATTTAATTTATCTTTTTAAGATGTATGGTCTCATTGTTCAGGCTGGACTCAACTACTGGAGTCAAACTGCTGGACTGAAGCTGACAGGACAGCGAGCGCCTCTGTGCCCCACTTACATTCTTTCTAAAAGCTACTGGCCAGGCGCGGTGGCTCATGCTTGT
Source organism: Theropithecus gelada (assembly GCF_003255815.1). NCBI lineage: Eukaryota > Metazoa > Chordata > Mammalia > Primates > Cercopithecidae > Theropithecus > Theropithecus gelada. Next base: position 129,745,044 of record NC_037670.1, on the reverse strand, counting down.
AATCTCAACACTTTGAAAGGCTGAGGCAGGTGGATCACATGAGGTTGTGAGGTCGAGCCTGTCCAACATGGATAAACCCTGTCTCTACTAAAAATACAAAATTAGCCAGGCGTGGTGGTGCATGCCTGTAATCCCAGCTACTTGGATGGCTGAGGCAGGAGAATCGCTTGAATCTGGGAGGCGGAGGTTGCAGTGAGCCGAGATCATGTTATTGCACTCCAGCCTGAGCAACAAGAGTGAAACTCTGTCTCAAAAAAATAAATAAATAAAAATAGTTTTTAAAAAAGCATCACTATAGTATGTGTAAAGTTAATTGATGATTAATTTGGTATACTTTAATTCAATAAATTCAAAGCAATTCATAAATATCTGGTTTGCAAAGATAGTTTTCTTCTAATTTATAGAAGTAAAAAGGACTGGCAAGGTAGCTTTAAGTTCTTTTGTTTTTTTTTTTTTGTGATACAGAATCTTGCTCTGTCGCCCAGGCTGGAGTGTGCAGTGGCGCAGTCTTGGCTCACTGCAACCTCTGCCTCCCAGGTTCAAGCAATTCTCCCACCTCAGCCTCCTGAGTAGCTGGGATTACAGGGGTGCACCACCACACCCCGCTAATTTTTGTATTTTTAGTAGAGATGGGGTTTCACCATGTTGTCCAGGCTGGTCTGGAACTCCTGACCTCAGGTAATTCGCCCGCCTTGGCCTCCCAAAGTGCTGGGATTACGGGCGTGAGCCACTGTGCCCTGCCAGCTTTAAGTTCTTTAATTCAGTGTTACCTTCTTGGGAGGCCTCTTGAACCATATTCCCAACAGGTTGTTGATTTTTTTTGCTTTCAGGCTTTTCTAAAATTTATTTTTTAGTTTATAGAGGTGGGCGTCTCACTATGTTCCCCAGGCTAGTCTTGAACTCCTGGGCTCAAACAATCCTCTTGCTTCGGACTTTCAAAGTGCTAGGGTTACAGGTATGAACCACTCCATCCAGTCACTTTGGTTTTTTTTTGTTTGTTTGTTTGTTTGTTTGTTTGTTTTTGAGATGGAGTCTCGCTCTGTCACCCAGGCTGGAGGGCAGTGGCAAGATCTCGGCTCAAAGCAACCTCAGCCTCCTAGGTTCAAGCGATTCTCCTCCCTCAGCCTCCTGAGTAGCTGGGATTACAGGCATGTGCTGCCACACCCAGCTAATTTTTGTATTTTTAGTAGAGACGGGGTTTCACCTTGTTGGCCAGGATGGTCTCGATCTCCCAATCTCATGACCTCCCAAAGTGCTGGGATTACAGGCGTGAACCACCGTGCCCCGCTTTTTTTTTTTTTTTTAAATAAAAATGATAACCATCTAGTAAACATATATTTCACATATTTATTTTGTTTATTTTCTGTTTTCTGGCAGTAGAACGTAAGATCCATGAGGGCAGGGACACTTTTGTGTGCTTTGTTCACTGCTATAGAATCAATGTCTACAATAACGCTTGCTACATAATAGGTATTTGATAAGTATTTGTTGAAAATTGAATGCAAAAATTCAACAGATTGGCGATGTATCTCCCAACTGTTGCTACGAATTACTGTTACTGGAGATTTATCTTATTTGATTATCAAACTGACCTATGAAGACTAATATTAGTACATGCTGTTATCACTTTCCAGATGTTGTAATTAAGTAACTTGCCCAAGGTCATATAGAAATTAAATAGTAGAAATGGGTTTTAATGTTAGGCTAAGTGAAAGATGCTGGCCACCAAAGGCCACATATTGTATGATTCCATTCACATGAACTGTCCAGAACAGGCAAGCCTATAGATACAGGAAGTACATTAGTGGCTGCCTAGGCTTAGTGCAGGGGAAAGTTGGAGGAAATGGGGAGTGACTGCTAATACGTATGGAGTTCTTTTTTGGGGGGGGACAATTTTTTTTTTTGAGACAGTGTCTTGCTCTGTTGCTCAGGTTGGAGTGCAGCAGCGTGATCATAGCTCACTATAACCTCCCTAACCTTGAACTCCTGGGCTCAAGTGATCCTCCTACTTTAGCTTCTCAAACTGCTGGAATTATAAATGAGAGCAACCACATCTGCCGCAGAAATGTTTTAAAGTTAGATTGTGGTAGTGGTTGCACAACGCTGTGAACATACTAAAAACCATTGAATTCTATATTTTAAAATGGCTGAATTGTATATATGTTAGTTATATCTCAATAAAGCCTTTTAAAAAATAATAAAAAGGCCAAGTATGGTGGCTCATGTCCATAGAGTGAGACCCTGTCCTCTAAAAACAACAGAAAAAATAGTGACAGTAATTTTTGTCAATATTGATACCAAAAACAAAAAACAAGCCAGAAACATAGAGAAAGAAACAAAGAAAGAAAGAAAAAATGCAGAGAAGCAGGAGGGGGCAAAAAAAAAAAAAAAAAAAAAAAAAGCCAGAGGGAGAAATAAAAGCTCCTCCTTACGCGGTGTTGCATGCCTGTAATCCCAGCACTTTGGGAGGCCAAGGTGGGCGGATTACCTGAGGTCAGGGGTTTGAGACCAGCCTGGCCAACATGGTGAAACCCCATCTCCACTAAAAATACAAAAATTAGGCCGGACGTGGTGGCTCAAGCCTGCAATCCCAGCACTTTGGGAGGCTGAGGCGGGCACATCACTTGAGGTCAGGAGTTTGAGACCAGCCTGGCCAACATGGTGAAACCTAGTCTCTACTAAAAACACAAAAAAGGCTGGGCGCGGTGGCTCAAGCCTGTAATCCCAGCACTTTGGGAGGCTGAGATGGGTGGATCACGAGGTCAGGAGATCGAGACGATCCTGGCTAACACCGTGAAACCCCGTCTCTACTAAAAAAATACAAAAACTAGCCGGGCGAGGTGGCGGGCGCCTGTAGTCCCAGCTACTCGGGAGGCTGAGGCAGGAGAATGGCGTAAACCCGGGAGGCGGAGCTTGCAGTGAGCTGAGATCTGGCCACTGAACTCCAGCCTGGGCGACAGAGCAAGACTCCGTCTCAAAAAAAAAAAAAAAAAACAAAAAAACAAAACACAAAAAAAATTAGCCGGGAGTGGTGGTGGGTGCCTGTAATCCCAGTTACTTGGGATGCTGAGGCAGGAGAATCACTTGAACCTGGAAGGCAGAGGTTGCATTGAGCCAAGATCGTGCCACTGCACTCCAGCCTGGGCGACAGAGCGAGACTTCCTTTCCCCCTGCTGCCAAAAAAAAAAAACAAAAAACAAAAAAATTGGCCAGGTGTGCTGGTGTGTGCCTGTAGTCCCAGCTACTTGAGAGGCTGAGGCAGGAGAATTGTTTGAACCTGGGAGGCAGAGGTTGCAGTGAGTGGAGATGACACCACTGCACTCCAGCCTGGGTGATGGACCAAGACCCTGTTTCCAAAAAAAAAAAGAAAAAAAGAAAAAAAGAATGTCACTTAAGGGTGGGTGTAGTGGTTCACACCTGTAATCCCAGCACTTAGGGAGGCAGAGGCGGGTGGATCACTTGAGGCCAAGAGTTTGAGACCAGCCTGGCCAACACGGTGAAAACCCGTGTCTACTAAAAATACAAATGGCGTGCGCCTGTAGTCCCAGCTACTTGGGAGGCTGAGGTGGGAAAATCACTCGAACCCGGGAGGTGGAGGTTACAGTGAGCTGAGATCACACCACTGCACTCCAGCCTGGGCAACAGAGCAAGACCCCCATCTCGAAAAAAAAAAAAAAAAGAATGTGTCACTTAACATAGATGGAATGATAGGATTATAAAATCACTGTTCTACAACCAGTGTGGTAATAGTTGATTTAGGCAAGAATCATCAATGGATGCCAACCCATTGAGATATTGTCAGGAAAGAGATATTCACACAGTTTCAAAGTATCACCCCACACAAGTAACTTTGTTGTTTTGTTTTGAAGTGAAATTCACCTTAGATGAAAGAAACCACTTTAGAGAGAACAATTCAGTGGCTTTTAGTACATTAGCAATGTTGTGCCACCACCACCTCTATCTAGCACCAAAACATTTTCATCACACCAAAATAAAAGTTGGTACCCATTAAGCAGTTGCTCCCTCCTTCTCCCACCCCCCAACTCCTGGCAACCACCAATCTGCTTTCTGTAGATTTGCCTATTCTGGGTATCTCATATAAATGGAATCATACAATATGTGACATTTTGTGTCTGGCTGCTTTTATTTAGCATAATGTTTTTGATGTTCATCCACATTGTAGCATGTGTCAGTACTAAATAATTTTAAGGCCGAAAAATATTTCAGTGCATGTATATACCACAATTTGTTTATCCATTCATTTATGGATGACCATTTAGGTTGTTTCCACCTTTTGGCTGTTGTGATAGTGCTGCTATGAACACTCATGTACAAAGATTTGTTTGAGTATCTGTTTTCAGTCTTTGTGCATATATACCTAGGAGTGGAATTGCTGTTAATTCTATAATTAGTTTTCTGAGAAGCCAACAGACTGTTTCCATAATAACTGCACCATTTTACATTCCCACCAGAAATGTAGGAGGGTTTCAATGTTTCCAACATATGAGGGTTCCAAAATCCCCACTAACATTTTTTTTCCATTAACATTATTTTTTGAGATGGGGTCTCACTCTATTGCCCAGGCTGGAGTGCAGTGGTGTGATCATAGTTCACTGCAGCTGCCAACTCCTGGACTCAGATGATCCTCCAGCCTCAGCCTCCCAAAATGCTGAGATTACACTTGTGAGACATCACAGCTGGCCTTATTTTCCACTAAAAATTTTTTTAGCCGGGCCCAGTGGCTCACACCTGTAATCCCAGCACTTTGGAAGGCTGAGGAAGGTGGATCACCTGAGGTCGGGAGTTCGATACCAGCCTGACCAACATGGAGAAACCCCATCTCTACTAGAAACACAAAATTAGCCAGGCACAGTAGCGTATGCCTGTAATCCCAGCTACTGGGAAGGCTGAGGCAGGAGAATCGCTTGAACCTGGGAGGCTGAGGTTGTGGTGAGCCAAGATCGTGCCATTGCACTCTAGCCTGGGCAACAAGAGCAAAACTCTGTCTCAAAATAAATAAATAAATAAATAAATAAATAAATTTTATAGTCATCCTAGTAGGTGTGATGTAGTAACTCATTATGGTTTTGCTTTGTATTTTCCTAACAACTAATGATGTTGATTCTCTTTTCACATGCTAGTTTGGTCATTTGTATGTCTTTTTTTTTTTTTGAGACGGAGTCTCGCTCTGTCGCCCAGGCTGGAGTGCAGTGGCAGGATCTTGGCTCACTGCAAGCTCCGCCTCCCGGGTTTACACCATTCTCCTGCCTCAGCCTCCCGAGTAGCTGGGACTACAGGCGCCCGCCACCTCGCCCGGCTAGTTTTTTGTATTTTTTAGTAGAGACGCGGGGTTTCACTGTGTTAGCCAGGATGGTCTCGATCTCCTGACCTCGTGATCCGCCCGTCTCGGCCTCCCAAAGTGCTGGGATTACAGGCTTGAGCCACCGCGCCCGGCCCATTTGTATGTCTTTGGAGAAATGTCCATTCAAATCCTTTGCTCATTTTTTACACAGACTTCTTAAATACAGAGGGAAAAGTTACCTGTATCTTGGAGAAATAATTAACTGTAACATCACCAGTAATGGAACAAACTGACATCATATTTTGAAGCACTAAGATGAATACAACATCACCTATAGTATACCCAACAAAATTATTTAATTTGAATCTAATCACAGGGAAACAGACAAATCCAAAACAAGGAACATTCTGCAAAATGGTGGAATCGGATTCCTCAAAAAAGTCAATGTTATAAACAAGAAAACAAAACAACACAAAAAAAGGGCTGGGTGTCAAGGCTCAGGCCTGTAATCCTAACACTTTGGGAGGCTGAGGTGGGTGAATGACCTGAGGTCAGGAGTTCGAGACCAGCCTGGCCAATAGGGTGAAACCCTGTCTCTACTAAAAAAAGAAAATACAAAAATTAACCAGATGTGGTGCTGTATGCCTGTAATCCCAGCTACTCGGGAGGCTGAGGCAGGAGAATTGCTTAGACCTGGGAGGCTGAGGTTGCAGTGAGCTGAGATTGCGCCACTGCACTCCAGCCTGGATGATGGAGTGAGACTCCATTTCTAAATAAATAAATAAATAAATAAAAAGAAAACCAAAACCAAGAATGATTCTAAAGGTGTTTAAAAAGACATGACAGGCCGGGCGCGGTGGCTCAAGCCTGTAATCCCAGCACTTTGGGAGGCCGAGACGGGCGGATCACGAGGTCAGGAGATCGAGACCATCCTGGCTAACACGGTGAAACCCCGTCTCTACTAAAAATACAAGACAATTAGCCGGGTAAGGTGGTGGGCGCCTGTAGTCCCAGCTACTTGGGAGGCTGAGGCAGGAGAATGGCGTGAACCCGGGGGGGGCGGAGCTTGCAGTGAGCCGAGATCGCGCCACTGCACTCCAGCCTGGGGCACAGAGCAAGACTCCGTCTCAAAAAAAAAAAAAAAAAAAAAAAAAGACATGACAATTAAACGCCACAGATGATCCTTAATGGTAGACTAATTGGGAAAAAAAGAAAAGGGATATTACTTAGATATTTTGCAAAATTGAATATATATGGCCTGTATGTTACAGATGATTACATTGTATTAGCATGAAAGTTTCTTGGAGTGATCATGGAATTCTGATTACGTGGGAGATTATCTTTGTTCCTAGTAGATATTTACCGAAATATTTACGGATAAAGGGTAACAGTGTCTACAAAAACTCAAATGATTCAGCAAAATAAACCATACACACAGACACATAGCAAATGTGGCAGAATGTTAAAAATTGGTGAATATGGGTTAATTTGGCTGTGAATTATATTTTTCTTGTAACTTTTCTATAAAGGTTTGATATTTTTGAATACAAAAAGTTAAAGGCTCTTCAAAATCCAAGCAGCTTTTCTTGTACTGTCTGTTTTACCATCCTTAGAGTAAGCCACCTTGTCAGTTGAAGATACAGTTGTGTGACCAAGGAGGAGTTAATGGTCAGGATGCTTATCTTTCAAAAACTATTGTAATTATTTACATAAATAAGGGAACATTATAGTTATCTTTTTGTGCCACTATCAACTTGATTCACATCTTTTATAGGCAGCCTGATAAGGTGGAGTTTGTCGACAGCCAGCCAGGCCTGAATTTCGATCCTGGCTGGTTAAACTGTTTAACCTCGTTGGGACTCAGTTTGCTCATTGCAGGATGCAGAAAATAACTACTTGGTGTGATTGTTGTTTTGAATTGTTATACACATGGTGTTTACCGGGTTTCATTCATGTGCAAAACCATTGTCGTACTTTGAATGCTATCTGTATCTTTTCCTTCATTAAATTCATGCAATCCTGGAGGGCACGTAGAGGTGGGAGAGAAAATGACTTCTCCAAGGTCACACCGCTAATCGCGGACCCAGGTTTCCCAGCTTTTGGTCGTGTGCCCTTTCCACGCCCGCCGGAGAGGAGGAAGCGGCGCTCATGGGGATGCAAGGATGTAGAGGAGCAAAGGGAGAGAAGAGGCCGCGGGAAGAGAGGTGGTGCGAGACCCGAGGAGGCGCCGGCCAAGGAAGGGCGCATGGAGCGCCGGGCTGCGCGACCGGTCGGGGTGCGGAGGGGAGAGGCCGCGGCGGGGAGGGAGGGTCCCGCGGGTCCGGTGCCCAGGAGAGGCGGGCGGCCTGGGCCAGCCGCAGGAGCGCAGGAGGCGAAGGCCCGGGCCGCAGGCTGGGGTGGGGGAGGCCGAGGGCCAGCGCGGCCTTGGGCGGCGACCACCTCTGCACAGGTGGGTGGGGCGGGGGCGCGGGGCGCGCGACTCGGGGGTCCCGACCCCTGGGGCCGGCGGGTGGGGGGCGGGGCGGGGGCGGGGCCGGCCAGGGGCGGGTCTTGCTGGGTCCCTGCTGGAGCGGCGGCGGTGGCGGCGCAGGCGCGGTTCCCGCCTCCTCCCGGCCGGCGGAGCGAGTGGAGGCTGCAGCCCGGCTCGTCTCGGCGCCCGCGTCGCCGCCGCCGCCGCAGCCGCCGCGAAGCCCCCCGCCCCGCTTCCGCCGCGTCGGAATGAGCTCCCGGAAAGGTGAGTGGCCCGCGGCGCGCCCTCTCCCCGCCACGCGGCCGGCCCTGGCGGGCGGCCCGACCGTTAATGTGTGTCTTCTCTTCCCCCAGTGCTGGCCATTCAGGCCCGAAAGCGGAGGCCGAAAAGAGAGAAACATCCGAAAAAGTGAGTCCACGCTGCGCCTGTCCCCGTTCCCCACCCCTGCCCCGTCGGGGGCGCCCGCGGCCGCGCAGGGGAAAGTTGTCCAGGTCCTCCGGCCGGCTGGCGGGCTGGTCCCCCGGGACGCCGGCGCTCGGCTCCTGCGCCCCGCGGGCGGCCCGGGGGGAGGGGCGGCGGCGGGGGAGGGGCGCGCGGGCCGCGGCCGGTTCCCGAGCATCACGGAGCCTCGACTCCGCGCCCTCCCGCCCCGGGTCGCCACCGGCCGGCGGGCGGGCGGGAGGCCGGCGGGGAGGCGCCGGGCGGGGCGTGCGCACCGGTCCCCTGCGCGCGAGCTGGCCCGGGGGTCGCGGCCCTTTCTGGAAGGGGCTCCGGCCCGCCCGGTGCGGGAGTGCGGGGGCTGCGCTGCTCCCACCTGAGCCGCGGGCCGAGGAGTCGGAGGGGCTGAGTGTGCGCGAGGGCGTGTGTCTCGCCTCCCCTTCCTCCCCGGCCCCCGCCAGTCGGCCTTTCTGCTGAGAACCGGAGCTGGTTGTCAAGTGGTTCGCCTCGGGCGTGTTCCTGGCGCGAGTTCAGCCCCGAGACCTGTGCGTTTCGGCTCTCTGGTTTGGATTCGAAACTTTCCGCTCGGGTCGAGCGTGACTTGGGTGCGCTGCGGGCGCCGGGGTCGCGGGCTGCGCGGGGCGGTGGGCGTGTGCGCCGGAGCCGGGCGGAGTGGAAAACGCGCCCGCGCTGGCCACCTCCAGTCTGGCCGCTCACCCGAGCCGGGGGGCCGCTGCCCGAGAACCCTTTCCTGGAGAGCTGCTCCGAGACCGCACAGCGCCGCCGCGTCTTCTCCTTTTCCACTCCTCTCTCCTTATTCTTTTGATTTACCAGCGTTCAACATCGTTATCTCTTCCTCTAGATTAATTGCTTCGCTCTTTTGAGCAATAATACTCCGTGTGACATCTTTGGTACTATGGGGAATGAGAGTCCAGCATCATCTTTAATAAAATCCAGAAACATTTTTGGTTGTTTCCTTTTTTCCCCTTCTCGTTGGCCTTGGTCCTTCAGTTTCACAAAATGTGGATAGTGACTTAAAAATAACTTTCTAAAAAAAAAAAAATTAGAGTAAAGGGAAACACTTATTAAAGACTTGAAGAACTAATTGGTGGGTAAAAATTTGATATTGAATTCATAAGATGTTAAAATGGACTGGATTTTTGGTAGCTTTAGATGCGTTTAAAAAAATTAGTGCTAGCTTTCAAGTGAATTACAACCTTAAATTTGAGATTTCCTTTGGTGAACCATGGAAGTTTACCCAGTGGTAAGGAGAACTGTAATGTTTAGGATTCTGAATAAGTACTGGGTTTTAATCACAGCTCTGAATTCAAAGCATTGATTTAATTCCACATAGTCTGTTATATTCAGAAACATAAAAAGAAGTGGAAAAAGTGTGACCCCAGTGTCGGAGATGGCTATGTGTGCATGTGTATACAAACAGACCCGTATGTGTGCATGTTACCTATATGTACATGTAGAAAAACAGTTCTAATTAAGTCAGTATATGTCTTGTATTTGCATATGTTAGGGTGTGATTTTCCTAATGGTCGAGGGCCTTTTTGGTGGGCCGCAGTTTGAATTTATGTGGTATGTTTATGAAGACTTAGTGAATAGCCACAGTACTCAGTTTATACTCTCACAGATTAATCTGCGAGTTTCTCCCACGGTGTGTTGTGTATGTGTGATAGAATTTGAGGGGGAAAATAACACACCAGCTAATAATGAAACGAACTGACTCTAGTCTGAAGGTAATGGGACCAGCCCAATTATATAACTGATTGAGGCAATGCCATTTTTCACTTAACTCTTTGAATCAATACATTATTTTATTTAATTTTTTTTTGAGACAGAGTTTCGCTGTTGTCGCTCAGGCTGGAGTGCAATGGCCGGATCTTGGCTCACTGCAACCTCCGCCTCCTGGGTTCAAGGGATTCTCCTGCCTTAGCCTCCCGAGTAGCTGGGATTACAGGCACCCGCCACTCAGCCTAGCTAAATTTTTTTGTATTTTTTAGTAGAGACGGGGTTTCACCATGTTGGCCAGGCTGGTCTGCAACTCTTGACCTCAGGTGATCCCCTCCCACAGAGCTGGGATTACAGGCGTGAGCCACTGCTCCTGGCCTGAATCAAGACATTATTTAAAAGAAATGTTTGATGTTATATATTTATTCATCTATTAAATAGGTATTTACATGTCTTTCTTTGGAGATGGTGATAGAGGTTTTTTGTGTGTTTTTTTTTTTTTTTTTTTTGAGACCGAGTCTCGCTCTGTCACCCAGGCTGGAGTGTAGTGGCGGGATCTCGGCTCACTGCAACCTCCGCCTTCTGGGTTCAAGCCCATTCTCCTGCCTCAGCCTCCCGAGTAGCTGGGACTACAGGCGCCCGCCACCACGTCTGGCTAATGTTTGTATTTTTAGTAGAGATGGGGTTTTACCGTGTTAGCCAGGATGGTCTCGATCTCCTGACCTCGTGATCCATCTGCCTTGGCCTCCCAAAGTGGTGGGATTACAGGCGTGAGCCACCGTGCCAGGCAGGTGATAGAGTTTTGAACAAGACGAAGCTCCTTGCAAAGCTAACCCTGGGAAGTTTAGGGAAAACCACAAAGAGGGTGACAGAAGATAATTTCAGGTAGGGCTAAGGGATAGGAAGAAAAGAGGGGTCATCTTAAGTAATAAAGATAGATGACATTTGAACACTGTGCCAGTCACTCTGTCGATTGCTTTACATGTACCTTGTGACAACCCTAAGAGGTAGGCACCATTATTACTGACATTTTACAGATGAGGAAACAGGGACACAGCAAGAGTAAATAACATGCCCATCTGTTGAATCAAGGCAGCCCAGGAGCAGAGTCCACACTCCACTCTCTGAGAAGTGACATTTAAGCAGGATCAAGAATGAGGAGGAGATCCAGTGTGGCAGAGGCCCTGGGGAGGAGTGGGCTGGAAGTATTCGAGGAACCCAAAAGTCAGGGTGGCAGGAGTGGCCCGGAAAGGTTGATGGGAGGCCGGAGTCAGAGCGTATCTGGTCCCGTAGGCCATTGGAGGCTTACATGTGGAAGGGACAGGTTCTGATTCACTGTTTAAAAAGAGGGCTGCTGTCCGGGCGCTGTGGCTCATGCCTGTAATCCCATAACTTTGGGAAGCCGAGGCAGGCAGATCACGAGGTCAGGAGATCGAGGCCATCCTGGCTAACACCCCATTTCTACTAAAAATACAAAAACAAAAATAGCCCGGCGTGGTGGCAGGTGCCTGTAGTCCCAGCTACTCGGGAGGCTGAGGTGAGAGAATGCCGTGAACCTGGAAGGCAGAGCTTGGAGTGAGCCGAGATTGCACCACTGCACTCCAGCTTGGGCAACAGAGGGGGAGACTCCATCTCCAAAAACAAAACAAAACAAAAGGCTGCTATATGGAGAATAGATTGTGGGGAAGGGGATAGTAGTGGAAACAGACCTGGCCTGCAGTAGTGCGTGGGAAACCAGGTGACGTGGTTGAGTGTGCAAGGAGTGGCACCTGAGAAGTGGTAAAAGAATCTCCCGGAGACTAGTATTTTCAGGGTACCCTGCATTTTACGGATAGCTCTGACACGTTAAGCGCACAACGGTAGCTTCGTTTGGATCAGAATTCAGGTTTCCTGAAGCACTGTTTTTGCTTTTTGATTAATTTTCCAGAGGAGGAAAAGGAGTAATAGGTAAATTTTAAACTATTAATATGATGATTGGCAAACTTGAATTATGTGACTGTGGGTCTGGCGTGATGTAACATGATTTACTTTTGTCATTATCTACCTTTGTATATGCAAGCTGGCTTTTAATTTAATTTTAGTTCAGTTCAAATCTGTGAGCTTTTATGAATTGAGCCAGTTCCTAGAGGCTCCTTTTATGGTACACTGGAAATTGTTGTTGTCAGGAATAAGATTAAGATTTTTTAGTGGGTCAAAATTATAATCCTGTTAGATTGTCCTGTGAGTTTGGTTTGCTAATTATTAATTGTGCTGCTTTGTGAGTAACACGCAGCACAGAAAGACTGTAGTGCTGTTTAATCACAAATCTTAGGAATTAGCTACATCACATAGCTTGGGATAAATTTTTGCCTTAGGGTATGTTTATATGTAGGTACAATTTTTAAAAGATCTCTCTCATTTTTTTCATAACTCTTTTATTGTGATATAGTTCACATACCATAAAATTTACCTTTTAAAGTAGGCCATTTACAGATTTTTAGTCTATTGATTAAATTGTGCAGCCGTTATCTAATTCTATAACATTTTCACTTCCCCAGAAAGAAACTCCATATTTATTTCCCAGTTATTCTCCATTCCCCTTCCCCCTGAGTTGGCAACAACTAATTTACGTTCTAAGTCTCTGTGAATCTGCTAATTCTGAACATTTCATGTAGATGGAATATACAGTATGTGGCTTTGTGTCTGGTTTCCTTAGAACAATGTTTTCAAGGTTCATCCATGTTATGGCACGTATTGGTACTTAGATCCTTTATATTGCTCAATAGTAGTGTTGATATGCCACATTTTATCCATTCATCTATTGTTCCTTAGAATTTTTCTATTTCTGGCCGGGCGTGGTGGCTCATGCCTGTAATCCCAGCACTTTGGGAGGCCAAGGTGAGCAGATCATGAGGTCAGGAGTTTGAGACTAGCCTGGCCAATATGGTGAAACCCTGTCTCTACTAAAAATACAAAAATTAGCTGGGAGTGGTGGCGTGCTTCTGCAATTCCAGCTACTTGGGAGGCTGAGGCAGAAGAATCGCTTGAACCTGGGAGATGGAGGTTGCAGTGAGCCGAGATCGTGCCACTGCACTACAGCCTGGGTGACAGAGCAAGACTCCGTCTCAAAAAAAAAAAAAAAATTCTGTTTTCTTCTTGTAAAATTTTTATTAAAACATTTAATTTTGAAGTAATTTCAGACTCACAAGACCTTGCAAAAGTGGTACAGAGTTCTTTGTGTACTCTTTATTCAACTTCCCCCACGTTGATATCTTAACCATAGAACATTGTTGAAACCAATAAATTGACATTGACACAATGTTATTAATTCAAGAAAGATTTTACTTGGATTTTACCAGTTTTACATGCACTCTTTGTGTGTGTACTTCTAACAAATTGTATCATTTGTGTAGATTAGAATAATCACCACAGTCACGATGCCAAACTATTTCATTACGACAAAGAACAGTCACATTCTCTCTCTTCAAATCTAAGCCTGACAAATACTGATCTGTTCTCTATCACTTAAAGTTGCCACTTCGAGAATGTTATATAAATGGAATTATGCAGTATGTCACCTTTTGTGATTTGCCTTTTTTCACTCAGCGTAATGCCCTTGAGATTCATCCATGTTGTTGCCTGTGTCAGTAGTGCATTCCTTTTTTTTTTTTTTTTGAGATGGAGTTTTGCTCTTCTTGCCCAGCCTGGAGTGCAATGGCACAATCTTGGTTCACTGAAACTTCTGCCTGCCGGTTTTAAGTGATTCTCCTGCCTCAGCCTCCTGAGTAGCTGGGATTACAGGCATGTGCCACCATGCCTGGCTGATTTTGTATTTTTAGTAGAGATGGGGTTTTTCCATGTTGGCCAGGCTGGTCTCGAACTCCTGACCTCAGGTGATCCACCGACCTCGGCCTCCCATAGTGCTGGGATTACAAGCATGAGCCACCGCTCCCGGCTGTGCTTTCCTTTTTATTGGCAACAAGTATTCCATTGTGTGAATTAACAGTTTATTCACAGGCTGAATGATATCTGGGTATACTTTGCTTCTAGTTTTTTTTGAGATGGAATCTTGCTGTGTCACCCAGGCTGGAGTGCAGTGGCGTGATCACGTCTCACTGCAACCGCCACCTCCCAGGTTCAAGCGATTCTCCTGGCTCAGCCTTCCAAGTAGCTGGGACTACAGGCATGTGCCACCACACCTGGCTAATTTTTGTATTTTTAGTAGAGATGGGGTTTCACCATGTTGGCCAGGCTGATTATGAACTCCTGGCCTCAAATGATCCGCCCGCCTCAGCCTCCCAAAGTGCTGGAATTACGGGCGTGAGCCACTGCGCCTAGCCTGGTGAGACAATTTTGGAATGTAGTGATACAAGTTTATATCCTTATTCAGTAAGCCTCAACCCTTCTCTGTAGTATAAATTCAAGCTCATAAGCCCATGACTTTGGAATGCTTCTCATGGATTGCCTAATTTTCATTTCTTTCTTTCTTTCTTTCTTTTTTTTTTGAGACGGAGACTCGCTGTGTCATCCAGGCTGGAGTGTAGTGGCGAGATCTTAGCTCGCTGCAAGCTCCGCCTCCTGGGTTCATGCCATTCTTCTGCCTCAGCCTCCTGAGTAGCTGGGACTACAGGCAGCCGCCACCGCGCCTGGGTAATTTTTTTGTATTTTCAGTAGAGACAGGGTTTCACCGTATTAGCCAGGATGGTCTCAATCTCCTGGCCTCGTAATCTGCCCGCCTCCCAAAATGCTGGGATTACAGGCGTGAGCCACGGCGCCCGGCCCTCATTTCTTTTTTTTTTTTTACACATTTGTTTATTCAACAAACATTTTTGCTTACCACCTCTACAGTAGAATACAGTAAATGGACACGAAGCAGATACCTAGTTCTGCAGATAGCTAGTGCCTGGGTGTGTGTTGGATGCTAAAAGAGTAAGATAATTGAAGACATTGCTTTGTGAAAAGACCATTGCAGGCCAGTGTGATGAGGTACAGTAGTGCTTAGATTTCTTTTTTTTTTTTTATTTGAGATGGAGTCTTGCTCTGTTGCCCAGGCTGGAGTGCAGTGGCCTGATCTCAGCTCACTGCAACCTCTGCCTCCTGGGTTCAAGCGATTCTCCTGCCTCAGCCTCGTGAGTAGCTGGGATTACAAGCGCCTGCCACCATTTCTGGCTAATTTTTTGTATTTTTAATAGAGATGGGGTTTCACTGTATTGGCCAGGCAGGTCTTGAACTCCTGACCTCATGATCCACCTGCCATGGCCTCCCAAAACACTGGAATTACAGGCTTGAGCCACTGCCCTGGCCAGGTTTCGTTTTAACATTGTCATTTTAATGAAATAACTTTTTTTTTTTTTTTTCTTGAGACAGTCTGGCTCTGTCACCCAGGCAGGAATGCAGTGGCATGATCTTGGTTCACTGTAACCCTCGCCTCCGGGATTCAGGTGCTCCTCCTGCCTCATCCTCCCGAGTAACTGGGATTACAGGCATGTGCCACCATGCCCAGCTTATTTTCTTTGTATTTTTAGTAGAGCCTGGTCAGCAACTCCTGGCCTAAGCCTCAAGTGATCTACCTGCCTGAGCCTCCCAAAATGCTGGGATTACAGTCATGAGCTACTGTACCCGGCCCAGCTTTATTTTTTTATTTTTTTTAAAGTAATAAAAGTAATATGGTCATGGTACAAAATTCAGTACAAAATTCAGCATAATACAGAAGATTTAAGAAGTAAGCATCAGCTGTGGCTCTACTGATTATTTTTAATTTAAAAATTTTTTAGTGGCCGGGCACGGTGGCTCACGCCTGTAATCCCAGCACTTTGGGAGGCCGAGGCTTGTGGATCACGAGGTCAGGAGATTGAGACCCTCCTGGTCAACATGACGAAACCCCATCTCTTCTAAAAATACAAAAATTAGCCATGTGTGGTGACATGTGCCTATAATCCCAGCTACGCAGGAGGCTGAGGCAGGAGAATCGGTTGAACCTGGGGGGTGGAGCTTGCAGTGAGCCGAGATCGCACTGCTGCACTCCAGCCTGGGCAACAGAATGAGAGTCTGTCTCAAAAAAAAGAAAAAAAATTTTTTTTAGCATGTTAATTTAGGGTATTAATTGTTTTGGTGTGTTCTTTTATTTGTACATGGTTTTGTTCATTTTTTAAAAATTGAGTCCTAACATACATGTATATGCATGTATGTAAAGTGCATTGATCTTTTAAGAATCAGTGAGGATCACTTGAGGTCAGGAGTTTGAGACCAGCCTGGTCAACATGATGAAACCCCATCTCTACTAAAAATAACAAAAATTAGCTGGGAGTGGTGGCATGTGCCTGTAGTCCCAGCTATTCGAGAGTCTGAGGTGGGAGAGTTGCTTGAACACAGGAGGTGGAGGTTGCTGTGAGCTGAGATCACGCCACTGAATGCCAGCCTGGGCGACGCAGTGAAACTCCATCTTAAGGAAAAAAACATCATTTTTAATTTTAATTTTCTTTGTTAGAGATAGGGTCTTACTTTGTTGCCTAGGCTGCCTTCACCCTCTTGGGTTTGGGTGATTCGCCACCTCAGCCTCCCAAGTAGCTGGGACTACAGGTGCCTACCACTATGCCTGGCAGTGCACTCATTTTTTGTTTGTTTGTTTGTTTGTTTTTTTGAGATAGAGTCTTGCTCTGTCACTAGGCTGGAGTGCAGTGGCACGATCTTGGCTCACTGCAACCTCCGCTTCCCCAGTTCAAGCCATTCTCTTGCCTCAGCCTCCTGAGTAGCTGGGAGTACAGGCTTGTGCCACCACTTCCCAGCTAATTTTTGTAATTTTAGTAGAGACAAGGTTTCACCATGTTGGCCATGCTGGTCTCGATCTGCTGATCTCATGATCCACCTGCCTCGGCCTCCCAAAATGCTGGTATTAGAGGCGTGAGCCACCGCACCCGGCCCAGTGCATTCATCTTAGTTGTACAGTTTGATGATTTTTTTTACATTTATTTATACCCCTGTAACCACCACGTAGATCAGTATATAAAACCCTTTCAATGCTCTGTAAGTTTTCTCATGCTTCCCCCGAGTCTATACCACCTAGAAGCAACAACTTTTCTGATATCTATCATTATTGCTTAGTTTTGTCTGTTCTTGAATTTCATATAAATGAAATCTTATAGAATATACAGTCATCCCTCAGTATCCTTGGAGGATTGGTTCCGGGACACCCTCAGATAACAAAATCTGAGGATACTCAAGTCCCTTGTAACCTTCACACATCCTTCTGTATATTTTAAATTATCTCTAGATTACTAATAATACATTATACAATGTAAATACCATGTCGATAGTTGTTATACGGTGTTTTTTAAAATTTGTAGATTTTATTTTATCGTTATTATTTATTTGCTTTTGATTGTTTTTGATCCATGATTGGTTGAACCTATGGATATATGAATACAGAATCCACAGTTTCAGAGGGCTGACTGTATTTTTTTTTTTTTTTTTAGAGACTGGGTCTTGCTTTGTTGGCTGGCAGTGGCACGATCATAGCTCACTGCCACCTCAAATTCCTGGCGTCAAATAATCCTCCTGCCTCAGGCTCCTGAGTAGCTGGGACTATGAGTAGCTGGGACTACAGGCTAGCACCACCACGCCTGGCTGATTTAAAAATTTTTTGTAGAGATGGGATCTCCCTATGTTGCCCAGGCTCAAAAATGTAGTTTTGATTGAACTACTTTACAGTCCCACAAGTGTAAAGACACTTATGGTTGCTTCACATTTTTGCCCACACTTGGCAGTGTCATTTTAATAAATTTTACCTATTATGGGTGTGTATTGATATTTCATTATGGTTTTCAATTGTATTTTCCTGAGTTACGATGTTAAACATCTGTTTTTTTTTTTGAGACGGAGTCTTTCTGTCGCCAGGCTGGAATGCAGTGTCATGATGTCAACTTACTGCAACCTCCGTCTCCTGGATACAAGCAATTCTCCTGCCTCAGCCTCCCGAGTAGCTGGGACTACAGGTGTGTGCCACTGCGCCCAGCTAATTTTTGTATTTTTAGTAGAGATGGGGTTTCACCATGTTGGCCAGGATGGTCTTGATCTCTTGACCTTATGATCTGCCCGCCTCGGCCTCCCAAAGTGCTGGAATTACAGGCATGAGCCACCGGGCCTGGCCAACATCTTTTTATATGTTTCTTGGTCATTTGAGTTTCCTATTTTGTGAAATGTCTTTTTAAGTCTTTTGCCCCCTACCCTTTAAAAAAATACTGTGTTGCGAGTTTTTCTTATTGATTTATAAAAAGTTCTAGATTTTTGGATGATTTCTTTTTCAGATGTATGTATAAGTTGTGTATCTTTGTAATCATTATGTGTATCATTTTGTAATCTAAAAGTAAACTGGAAATCAGGAGGGCATTCTAAACCGGTTCTGGAAGAACCAGTAATAATTTGCCAAGTAAAATAAGGGGGCAGGGCAAGGACCTTCCATGCAGAAGAAACACTGCAGGTGGTGTCAACATGTGGAGTTTAAAATGGTGTGTAGTCTTGGAATGTCAAGCAGGTTAGTAAGGCTGGAGTGCAGGGTGTGGTAAGCAATTAGTAGGGCTCTGAGGAAGTCAGACAAAGGACTGGGAAGCTGCTAAGGGGCACACACTCAGGTTTTTAGAAAGATTCCTTTAGCTATTGTGTGGAGAATTGCTTAGAGGCCAGGCGCTCCATTGGGAGGCTATTGCATGAGACTTCAGGAGACTGATGTGTATTAAGGGGCTAGAATCCACTAGACTTAGTGTCCAGTTTAATGTGAGAGAAGAGTGGGAGGGTTCTAGGATGAATTCCATGTTTCTGAATTAGCTAGATTTATGGGTGGTGTTGCCATTCTTCACAATAGGGAATGCAGAGCATGTTTCAGAAAAATTATCGGTGACTTTGGCCAGCCTTTTCTTTTTTTTCTTTGTTTTTTTTTGATATGGGGTCTTGCTCTTTTGCTCAGGCTGGAGTGTAGTGGCGCGATCTCGGCTCTCAGAGCAGCCTCCGCCTCCCAAGTTCAAGCAATTCTCCCACCTCAGCCTCCTGAGTAGCTAGAATTATAGTGCCAACACCATGGCCGGCTAATTTTTGTGTGTTTTTTTTTAGTTGAAACGGGGTTTCACCATGTTGGCCAGACTGGTCCTGAACTCCTGGCTTCAGGTGATCCACCATCCTCGGCCCCTCAAAGTGCTGGGATTGTAGGCATGAGCCACCGCGCCCAGCCTGGCCAGACTTTTTGAGGTCTGCATATGAATTCCTTTAAGAGCTCTTTGGTCAGTGTTTGTAGCTAGAGCACTGGGAAGAGCTCTGTTGAGGAGGATGTATATTGGGAGTTGTCAAGTATAGCTGATGGTAGGGAACTGGCTGAATGAAGGTGCATCAACACGTGAAGAGAAGGCTACAGATAGGGTTGGTAAAGCAGGAGCCAGAGAGATGGGAGACCCAGGAGAAAGTTGTCTCACAGAAACCAAGGGAATATAGCATTTCAAGAAGGGCATGGTCAGCAGTGTTAGTCTGTAGATAAAATTCAAGTGAGATGAGCCTTAATCTTGGCCTTTGCTTCTGGCAGTTAGAAAATCATTAGAGACTATAGCTGGAGCTATCTTAGCACAGTGTTTTGAAATAAAAGCAACCTTGCAGCTGTATGAGTGAATAGGAAGACAGAGCAGGGTCCTTTTTTGTTGGTTTTTCTTAAGATTAGTTATTGAATAAGCTTTTGTGTGTGTGTGTATGAAGGAGAAAAGGTGCTTTTTATTTTTTTTGTAAAAAAGGGGGGATGCTGGGCATGGTGGCTCACTACTGTAATCCTAGCACTTTGGGAGGCTGAGGTGGGTGGATCTCCTGTTTGAGACCAGCCTGGCCAACATGGCGAAACCCCGTCTCTACTAAAAGTATAAAAGCCAGGAAGGGTGACGCACCCCTGTAATCCCAGCTACTCTGGAGGCTGAGGAAGGATAATTCGCCTGAACCTGAGAGGTGGAGGTTGCAGTGAGCCAGATCATGCCACTGCACTCAAACCTGGACAACAGAGTGAGACTCTGTCCCCACCGCCCCCCCCAAAAAGAAAAAAAAGGATGGCAAGGAGCTAGTAGAAAGTCAAGAGGTTGAAAATATGGGCGAGAAAAGGGGTATTTGGAGCAAAAATCCTGAGTTGTCAGGAAGTAGTGGGATTACAGCACAGGTTTTCAATGGACAGGGATGGGATGGGGTGTGGGGAGACGAACTACAACTCTTTACTCTCAGATGAGGAATGCTGTAGGGATGTGTGTTTTTGTGTGTGTGTTTTAAGAAGTGAATTCTTGGCTGGGCGCGGTGGCTCACGCCTGTAATCCCAGCACTTTGGGAGGTCGAGGCGGGTGGATCACAAGGTCAGGAGATCGAGACCATCCTGGCTAACACTGTGAAACCCCGTCTCTACTAAACAAAATACAAAAAATTAGCTGGGTGTGGTGGCGGGTACCTGTAGTCTCAGCTACTCAGAAGGCTGAGGCAGGAGAATCATGTGAACCCGGGAGGCGGAGCTTGCAGTGAGCTGAGACCGCGCCACTGCACTCCAGCCTGAGTAACAGAGCGAGACTCCGTCTCAAAAAAAAAAAAAAAAGAAATGAATTTTCATTATGTTGCCCAGGCTGGACTCAAACTCAAATTTCTGGGCTCAAGTGATCCTCCTGCTTCATCAGCCTTCTGAGTAGCTGGGACTACAGGTGTTTGCCCTACTGTGCCCAGCTATAAGTTGCATGTTTTAAAATACCTATGGTGCGCTTCTCCATACCTTTCTGGAATATTGCATAATACATGGTATGGGTGCCATATTACCTTTGGAAAACCCAAAAAACTTGAATAGTGAAGCATCTGGTCCCAAGGATTGTGGACCTGTGGTAAATATTCAGTAAAGATTGGCTGTTTTGTGGTTGTTAGGCTTTTGTTGCTTGCTTGTTTCTAAATAGCTTATCTAGTTGTGCCAGCTCAATTGTATTTCCACCTGTACTTGAGTGTGTTGACTTCTCTGTCCTTGCTCTAGTTCCAGGTTACCTTAATTGCTGTGATTTTGAATATGTTTTCTTTTCTTTTTAAAATAGAGATGGGTGTTGCTTTGCTGCCCAGGTTAGTCTTGAACTCCTGGCTTCAAGCTGTCCTCCCACCTTGGCTCCCCAAAGTGTTGGGATTACAGGTGTGAGCCAGTGTGCTACACTTTAGTTTTTGGAAATGCAAGGGCTCTCTCATACGCCCATACCCACTTGATTTTATATTTTTGGGGACCATTCTTGCATATTTTTTCATTAAAATGATATTTTCAAGTCCCTATCTCGCACTGTTTTGCTATTGGGTTGGGATAATATTGAATTTGTAGTTTATTTAGGGAGACCTTGAAGAGTCTTGAATTAGAAACACATTTTTTAAAAATAAATTTTTCCAGGTTTTAAAAATATTATATGCCATATCTAGAAACTATAGGAGTATAAAAAGACAACAAAAATGACTCATATTCTCACCAGCCAGCACGATATGCACAGATAGGACATTGCTAATATTTTGGTGTATTTCCTTCGGTCTTTTTCTGTTCCTGTGTTTTTGTTACTTACATTGTCATCTCTTATATATGATTTTGTATCCTGCTTTCCTTATTTTATGTTTTGTTATAAACATTTTTCATGTCTTTAAAAACTTCATAACTATTATTATTATTATTATTATTTTGAGGCGGAGTCTCACTCTATTGCGCAGGCTGGAGTGCAGTGGCGCGATCTCGGCTCACTGTAAGCTCTGCCTCCCGGGTTCACGCCATTCTTCTGCCTCAGCCTCCCGAGTAGCTGGGGCTACAGGCGCCCGCTACCGTGCCTGGCTAATTTTTTGTATTTTTAGTAGAGCTAGGGTTTCACCTTGTTAGCCAGGATGGTCTCTATCTCCTGACCTCGTGATCCGCCCACCTCAGCCTCCTAAAATGCTGGGATTACAGTCGTGAGCCACCGCGCCAGGCCCATAACTAATTATTAATGACTAATATTCTAATTTATTTAATTTGCTTAAATATTTCCCTATTGCTAGACAGACGTTTCCAGTTTTCTGGCATGGTATTACTTCAGTGAATATCTTTGTATGCATTTCAGATTTTCTTAGACCAGGTGGAATCCTGCAAATGGAAATATTAGGTCAAAGACATTGAACCTTTTTAAGGCTTTTAAATTTTGGAAAAGCTGTTTTAAAGAAGAATCAGCAGGAGTAGGACCAATTAATTATGGGACATGAAGAGAAAAGCAATACAAAATGACAAAATTAAAGATTTTTTAACTTAGACTGTTATACTTAATGAAGAATAAGAAAGTTGGGAGAAACTGGCTTGGCGCAGTGGCTCACGCCTGTAATCCCTGCACTTTGGGAGGCCGAGGTGCGCAGATCACTTGAGGTCAGGAGTTCAAGACCAGCCTGGCCAACATGGTGAAACCCCGTCTCTACTAAAAATACAAAAATTAACTGGGCATGGTAGCACATGCCGTAATCCCAGCTACTTGGGAGGCTGAGACACGAGAATCAATTGAACACAGGAGGTAGACGTTGCAGGGAGCCAAGATTTTGCCACTGCACTCCAGCCTGGGTGACAGAGCAAGACTCCATTTCAAAAAAGAAAGAAAGTTGGGAGAAATTGTTTGGAGATGAGGGAGACTTTGTTTTAGGCATACCAAGTTTAAAGTGACTAGAACCCCAAAGGAAGTATGGTACTTCAAAGAGACATTTAAAGCAATTAGGACAGTAAGGTCAGCTTACTGCAGGAAAGAGGATGGTTGAGAGAAGAGGGCTTGGTTTGAAATTTAGAAAATGTCTTTTGTGAGCCAGGTGTGGTGGCCCACACCTGTAATCCCAGCACTTTGGGAGGCCGGAGCGAGTGGATCACTTGAGGCCAGGAGTTTGAGACCAGCCTGGCCAACATGGCGAAACCCCATGTCTATTAAAAATACAAAAATTAACTGGACATGGTGGTGCACGCCTGTAATCCCAGCTCATCGGGAGGCTGAGGCACGAGAATCACTTGAATCTGAGAGGTGGAGGTTGAAGTTCGCCGAGATCATGCCACTGCACTCCAACTGGGTGACGGAGTAAGACTCTTTCTCCAAAAAAAAAAAAAAGAAAAAGAATAAAAAAAAAGAAAAGAAAAGAATTTTTTTTTTTTTGGTGGCAAAGGAAAAGAAGGAAAGTTAGAGGATAAACCAGTTGGGGTAGAGAAGTCTAAGAAGAATGAGATTTGAGAAAAATTTATTATGTTTGTTGGTTTATCGTTGATGGCCTTCAGATATCATTAGCATTAGTATCCTTTTTCTGATCTTGACAGTTTATAAATAATTTATCATTATTTTATTATCTGGTATAGGCGGGTAGTATTCTTTATGTTGGAACTAAGGATTAGAGAGATTTTTGTCTTGCTCTGTTTGTATTATAGGTGCAGTAGGACCCAAATTTTTTTTTGAGATGGAGTTTCACTCTTGTCTCTGAGGCTAGAGAGCAATGGCGCTATCTTGGCTCACTGCAACCTCCGCCTCCTGGGTTCAAGTGGTTCTCCTGCCTCAGCGGCCCGAGTAGCTGGGATTACAGGCACACGCCACCATGCCTGGCTAATTTTTGTGTTTTCAATAGAGAGGGTTTCACCACATTTGCCAGGCTAGTCTTGAATTCCTGACCTCAGGTGATCCACCAGCCTCAGCCTCCCAAAGTGCTGGGATTATAGACGTGAGCCGCCGCGCCCAGTCGGACCCACAGATTTTTAATATTGTCTTGTATTCTGTTTGCAGAGAGGAAAAAAGTTATTACATATATTCACATAAGGCAATATTTAAAAAAATTATTACTTGGAGTTGCCAGATTTTTAAACTCATAGCCTTCTTTAATTCTAAGAGCATGACTACCTACCAAAGGTGAAGGAAGGTAGAGCAACTTGATGTAATCTTCTGGTGCTATAGTGCAACTCGTGTGAATAGTTAGTGCTCAGAGGGTTTTTTCTTTCCTTTGTTTGGGTTGGGGTGCTTTGTTGTTGTGTATGTCTCCAAAGGAACCTTTCATAGTTTGTATTACGCTTTATATAGCTCAGTATAAGGCAGCCCTAATTCTAAGTTTCCTCATTCCCCAGTGAGAAGATTAAATTTTATGACAATTTGAGCATGTAAACTTTATGGATATACATGAAATAGTGAAATGTCTTCTTATGATATTTAATTTCTTAGGCCGGGCGCGGTGGCTCAAGCCTGTAATCCCAGCACTTTGGGAGGCCGAGACGGGCAGATCACGAGGTCAGGAGATCGAGACCATCATGACTAACACGGTGAAACCCCATCTCTACTAAAAAGTACAAAAAACTAGCTGGGCGAGGTGGCGGGCGCCTGTAGTCCCAGCTACTTGGGAGGCTGAGGCAGGAGAATGGCATGAACCCGGGAGGCGGAGCTTGCAGTGAGCTGAGATCCGGCCACTGCACTCCAGCCTGGGAGACAAAAAAAAAAAAAAGAAAGAAAAAGAAAGCCAGCCTCCAGCCTGGGCGACAGAGCGAGACTCTGTCAAAAAAAAAAAAAAAAAAAAAGAAAAAAAAAAAGAAAAAGATATTTAATTTCTTAAGTTAGGTACAAATATTTTTAAATTCACAAATAAAATTTTACGTTAATTTAGAAATACTACCTTTCCACTCTTGTTTTATGAAGCTGTTTTTTTTTTTTTTTTTTTTTTTTTTGAGGGGGGGTTTCCCTCTGTTGCCCAGGCTGGAGTGCAGTGGCGCTATCTTGGCTCACTGCAACCTCTGCCTTCCGGGTTCACGCCATTCTCCTGCCTCAGCCTCCCAAGTAGCTGGGACTACAGGCGCTTGTCACCACGCCTGGCCAATTTTTTTGTATTTTTAGTAGAGACAGGGTTTCACCGTGATAGCCAGGATGGTCTCGATCTCCTGACCTCATAATCTGCCCGCCTTGGCCTCCCAAAGTGCTGGAATTACAGACGTGAGCCATTGTGCCCGGCCCAGGGAACATATTTTTAATTATTTTTTTATTTTTTTTTAGAACAGTAAATTTATAGAAAAGCTGTGGAGATGGTAGAGAGAGAGAACGTCATATTTCCTACAGTCTAAACAGTTAGCATTATAGCATTTCTTTTTCTTTTTTTAAGACAGGGTCTCACTCTGCAGCCTTGACTTCTTGGGCTCTAGTGATCCTCCCACCTCAGGCCCCCAAGTAGCTGGGACTACAGGCATGCACCACCATACCTGACTAGATTTTTATTTTTTGTAGAAACGGGGTCTCACTGTTGCCCAGGCTGGTCTCAAACACCTGGTCTCAAGTGATCTTCCCACCCTAACCTCCCAGAGTGCCGGGATTACAGTCATGAGCCACCATGCCCAACTGATACAGTATTTCTTGAATTCGCATATGATACTGACACTGGATATATTTTATTTTTGTAAACTACTTGTTTGCAAAATAGTGGGACAGTTTTAAAAATGTATTTTATGCAAATTACATTTGTTACTTTCAGAATTTAATGACTAACTTGATTTTTTTTTTTCCCCACCATGTTCCCGACTAGCTGAGATTACAGGCACATGCCACCATGCCCAGTTAATTTTTGTATTTTTCATAGGGATGGGGTTTTTCCATGTTGGCTAGGCTGGTCTTGAACTCCTGGCCTCAAGTAATCCACCCACCTTGGGCTCCCAAAGTGCTGGAATTACAGACGTGAGCCACCATGCCTGGCTGAAACTACTTTTTTTAGGGATACTCTTTGAGAAAAGACCTTGACTTACATTTTGGGCATATATAATACTTTTTTTTTTTTTGAGACGGAGTCTCGCTCTGTCACCCAGGCTGGAGTGCAATGGCCGGATCTCAGCTCACTGCAAGCTCCGCCTCCCGGGTTTACGCCATTCTCCTGCCTCAGCCTCCCGAGTAGCTGGGACTACAGGCACTCGCCACCTCGCCTGGCTAGTTTTTTGTATTTTTTTTTTTAGTAGAGACAGGGTTTCACCGCGTTAGCCAGTATGGTCTCGATCTCCTGACCTCGTGATCCGTCCGTCTCGGCCTCCCAAAGTGCTGGGATTACAGGCTTGAGCCACTGCGCCCAGCCATATAATACTTTATGTTGAATTCTTAGCCTCGCTAGATAAATCCTACAAAATGTATATGTAGATGTTTTGTCACTGATGTTTGAATTACACTCCACATAGACATCTTTGTAGTTAAACAGCTTTGCTAGTAAGTTTAAAATTAATAATCCGGCTGGGCGCAGTGGATCATGCCTGTAATCCTAGCACTTTCAGAGGCTGAAGCAGGTGGATTGCCTGAGGTCTGGAGTTCGAGACCAGCCTGGGCAACATGGTGAAACCCTGTCTCTACTAAAATACAAAAAATTAGTCAGGCTTGATGGTGCACGCCTATAGTCCCAGCTACTTGGGAGGCTGAGGCATGAGAATCATTTGAACCTGGGAGGTGAAGGTTGCAGTGAGCTGAGATGGCGCCACTGCCCTCCAGCCTGGGGGGCAGAGCAAGAGTCTGTCTTAAATAAAAATTAATTTAAAAAATTGGTTTGTCAGTTCCAGAGTGCATTGTTTCAGGCATCTCTCTGGAAAATTATTAATGTAAATATTTTTAGGCATTATAATTTTCAAATCAGTCTTAGAAGGAGCATCTAGATGACATGACTGAATGCGTTAAACTTGGGTATGTTGTAACATACAACTGTCATTCAACTTTGTGAACATATATTGTGGGTACCTGTATCCCCCAAACTCCTGAAATTTAGATGTGCCTCTGGGTGGACTGTTTGTGTTGGGCAGGTTTAGTAGATAGGGTGGGAGAAAGGGTCAGGAAAGACTGTGAGCTAGGAATAACATCCCCAGGAAGCCGAAGTTTAATTGAGATGTAGTGGAGATAAGATGGATAATCTACTTAAAAGAAATTCCTGCCACTTGGCAGTCCTACTTCTGTGGCTGGGTACTTCATTTGGTCACCAGGTGCTGTCATTGCTGCTAACATCCAGGGTACAAAGGTTGCCACAGTGTTCGATGCCAGCTGGCTACTTTAGTCAGTTTTTTTGGTGGTGTTTTTTTTTTTTTTTTTTTGAGACGGAGTCTCACTCTTGTTGTCCAGGCTGGAGTGCAATGGCACGATCTTGGCTCACTACAACCTCTGCCTCCTGGGTTCAAGCGATTCTCCTGCCTCAGCCTCCCTAGTAGCTAGGATTACAGGTGTGTGCCACCACGCCTGGCTAATTTTGTATTTTTGTGGAAATGGGGTTTCTCCATGTTGGTCAGGCTGGTCTCGAACTCCTGGTCTCAGGCAATCTGCCTGCTTCAGCCTCCCAAAGTACTGGGATTACAGGCATGAGCCACTGTGCCTGGCCTTCAGTCAGTTTTATGGGGAATCTTATCCTGTTGATTATTTTTATTTCTAGAATATCCTATTGATAGTTTTTTTTGGGGGGTTGGGCATGATGTATTTTATCCTAAAATGTTACCGAATGTTAATTGCAGAATTAATGTAAAATTGACCACGTCTTTCACAGATGAGATACGTTGTGTATAGCTCTGGGTCTGAAAATGTGTGGAGTGGTCAGGACTTTACAGAGTGCCTGGATCAATGTTTTTCAGCCTTACTTTGTAGTAGCAGAATGCTTTGTGAAATAAAATCTTGTGTAGGCCAGGCGCAGTGGCTCATGCCTGTATTCCCAACACTTTGGGAGGCCAAGGTGGGCAAATCACTTGAGGTCAGGAGTTTGATACCAGCCTGGCCAGCATGGTGAAGCCCTGTCTCTAGTAAAAATACATAAAATTAGCTGGGCCCAGTTGCATGTGCCTGTAATCCCAGCTACTCGGGAGGCTGAGGCAGGAGAATTGCTTCAACCTAGCAGGCAGAGGTGGCAGTGAGCTGAGATTGCACCATTTCCCTCCAGCCTGGGCAACAGAGCGAGACTCTGTCTCAAAATAAAATAAAATAAAAATAAATAAGTACATCTTCTGTAGAACTCTATTACATATAAAGCAGAAAAGGTGGCTCTACTCTGAGAGAATTGGCAGGTGAGAGCTTGGTCCTTGCCACCTGACCTTCCTCTTGTCCACTGGGGTGCTCCCCAAGGCAGCTTTGAAGAACACAGTTTGAAGTCCATTGCCCTAAACCATTCCATGTTTTCACTGAAGGAAAAATGAAGGACTGAAGGAGCCTGGCTCTTTCTTTTTTTCTTTTTGAGATAGAGTTTTGCTTTGTCATCCAGTTTGGAATGCAGTGGCACGATCTCAGCTCACTCCAACCTCTGCCTCCCGGGTTCAAGCGATTCTCATGCTTCAGCCTCCTGAATAGCTGGAATTACAGGCATGCGCCACCACGCCTGGATAATTTTTTGTATTTTTAGTAGAGATGGAGTTTCATCATGTTGGCAGGCTGGTCTTGAACTCCTGACCTCAAGTGATCCGCCCACCCTGGCCTCCTTAAGTGCTGGGATTACAGGCTTGAGCCACCGTTCCCAGCAGGTGCGTGGCTCTTGATGAAAGTCACTTATTTTTTTAGTGCCTTAGCCAGCTTGGAGTGCTGGATTAGAGTCCTGGATGCTGATTCAGTGGTCTTTTATACTACCATTAAGCTGCAGGATGACAAGCCCTTCTGGGACTGATACAGAAAATAAAGTTTCTAGTCCTCAAAGAGAGATTGTTGTAAGAACTTTACTTTTAACTCTTCCTTTGCTGGGAGGAAAAGTAGAAAGTAAAAATGTTTTATCTCTGAAGGAGACCCTTAACAGGTCACATGGACGTGCACGGTTTTATCATGTGCATCTCTGAGAGTGGGATGGAAGATGCTTTATATAGAAAATCTTAGAATACAGGAAAACAGTTTTTTAAAAAAGCAATAAGGCCATGTTTTTTACTTTAGCTTTAAAAACTTAAGTTTTTTATTTTTTATTTTTATTTTTCAGTAGCTAGAAGGCTGTCTTTAAATATTCCTTTTAGTAACTAGCACCCTGTAGGCATGTCCAGTAGTAGAAATAATCTCTTCTTTCCCTTGGCTCCACTGATGCCCACTGCCTCTTGTTTGTGATCAGTTAAATGTACACTTTAGATGATTCTAAGCTTTGTAACTGTACTCTCTTTAAGTTTTAAATCCCATCACTGAAAAGTATATGCAGTTTGGCTTTCAACAACATGTGTCTGTCCTACGGAAATTTTTTTCAATAAATACATTGGTAAATTTTTTGGAGATTTTCTACAGTTTGAAAAAACTTGAAGATGAACTATGTACTCTAAAAATATTAAAAAACATTAAAAAGGTATGCCATGAATGCTTAAAATATTTGTAGATGCTAGCCTGTTTTATCATTTACTAACAAAATGTATACAAACTGTGTGTGTGTATAGACTGTATATGGCACTATTTGCAGTCAAGAGAAATGCAATCATAAAGGTGCAGTGTTAAATCATAACTTCATGGAATTAACTGTGGTATATGCCCTACTGCTGTAATAACTTTGTAGCTACCTCCTGCTGCTTTTGCAGTAAGCTCAAGTGTTCGAAGTATCTGTGTGATGCCCTGTGACTGACCAGGCGTGGTTGCTCATGCCAGCAATTCCAGCACTTTGGGAGGCTGAGGTGGGTGGATTGCTTGAGCCAAGGAGTTCGAGACCAGACTGGCAACATGGTGAGACCCCGTCTATAAAAAATACAAAAATTAGCCGAGTGTGGTGGTGCGTGCCTATAGTCCCAGCTACTCAGGAGGCTGTGGCGGGAGGATTGCTTGATCCCAGGAGGCCGAGGTTGCAGTGAGCCAAGATCATGCCACTGCACTCCAGCCTGGGTGACAGAGCCAGAACCTGTCTCAAAAACAAAACAAAACAACATCCTTTGATGCCAGTTATCTCCATGTGGGCCTGCCCGTCTCCAGTAAATTGTGTATCTTGGTAAAAAGTGATCTCCGCCAAGTGTGGTGGCTCATACCGGTAATACCAGCTCTTTGGGACACCGAGGTGGGAGGTGCATTTGAGCTCAGGAGTTCGAGACTAGCCTAAAAAAATGTAAACAACAACAACAACAAAAAACAAAACAAAGTGATCTCATATTTTTCTTACATATATTTCACTATGTTTAGTGCAAGTCTGTAAACTTTGAATAACACCATGGGACTCATTGAGTGACACTAGTGATGCTGAAAGTGCTCCCAGGAAGGAGAGAAATGTCATGATGTTAGAAGAAAAAGTCAAATTGCTTGATATGCACCTTAGAATGAGTGCATTCTATGTGGTTGCCTGCCATTTAAAGATAAATGAATTCAGCATAAATGAACATAGTGAAAAAAAGGAAAGGAAATTTATGAAGCCGTTGTTGCAGCTGTACCAGCAGGCATGAGAATCTCACACTTCTTGTGAAATATTCTTTTATCTTGTATTGAAAATGCAGCTTTTATGTGGGTGCAGGATTGCAATAAGAAAGGCATACCTGGCCGGACCTGGTGCCTCACACCTGTAATCCCAGCACTTTGGGAGGCCAAGGCAGGTGGATCACGAGGTCAGGAGTTCCAGCTCAGCCTGGCCCAATATGGTGAAACCCTGTCTCTACTAAAATTACAAAAATCAGCTGGTTGTGGTGGTGCATGCCAGTAGTCCCATCTGCTTGGGAGGCTGAGGTAGAAGAATAGCTTGAGCCCGGGAGGCAGAGGTTGCAGTGAGCCAAGATCGCACCACTGCTTTCTAGCCTGTGTGACAGAATGAGACTCCATCTCAAAAAAAAAAAAAAAAAAAAAGAAAGAAAAAAAGGCATACCTGTAGATGCTAATACAATTAGAGAAAAAGCAAAGTCACTGTATGACAACTGTAAAGCAAAAGGGGAAGGATCGAAAGCTAGAGAATTTAATTCCAGCAAAAGATGGTTTGATAATTTTAGAGGTTTGCCTTAATTAAGAAATGTGGAGATAACAAGAGAAGCCACTAAGAGGCAGCATATTAGTCGTCAGACACCGTTAAGAAAATCATTAGGCTGGGTGCAGTGGCTCACGCCTGTAATCCTAGCACTTTGGGAGGCCGAGGTCGGCGGATCACAGGGTCAAGAGATCAAGACTGTCCTGGCCAACGTCTTGAAACCCCATCTCTACTAAAAATACAAAGATTAGCTGGGTGTGGTGGCGCACGCCTGTAATCCCAGCTACTCGGGAGGCTGAGGCAGGAGAATCACTTGAACCCTTGCAGTGAGCCGAGATCGCGCCATGCACTCCAGCCTGTCAACAAAGCCAGATTCCGTCTCAAAAAAAGAAAATCATTGAGGAGAAAGGCTATCTGCTTGAATAGTTTTTTTTTTTTTTTTTTTTTTTTGTTAAGATAGAGTTTTGTTCTCCCAGGCTGGAGTGCAGTGGCATGATCACTCACTCCAGCCCTGGCCTACTAAGCTCACATGATCCTCCCATCTGAGTCCCCCGAGTAGCTGAGACTGTAGGCACACGCCACCACGCCCAGCTAATTTTTAAATTATTTTGTGGAGACTCAGTCTCCCTGTGTTGCCCAGGCTGGTCTTCGATTCTCCTGCCTTGGCCTTCCAAAGTGTTGGGATTACGGATGTGAGCCGTTGCACCTGGCCTAAATATATACATATATATATTTATTTTATTTTTTTTTTTGAGGCAGAGTTTTTCTCTTGTTGCCCAGGCTGGAATGCAATGGGGTGATCTCAGCTCACTGCAATCTCCGCCTCCCGGGTTCAAGCAATTCTCCTGCTTTAGCCTCCTGAGTAGCTTGGATTACAGGCACCTGCCACCACACCTGGCTAATTTTTTGTATTTTTAGTAGAGATCAGATTTCACAATATTGGCCAGGCTCCTCTCCAGCTCCTGACCTCAGGTGATCCACCCGACTCAGCCTTCCAAACTGCTGGGATTACAGGCGTGAGCCACTGTGCCTGGCCCTAAATGCCAGATGGAAGTGCCCCATTAGATGGAAGTGCCCCATTCTGGAAAAAAATTGCCATAGAGGACATTAATCCAATTTGTAAGGAAAAGAAGTAAGCATAGGATTTAAGGCAGGAAGGGATGGGCTACTTCTACTCTTGTGCAAATGTTTATGATCAGGACTGCCCTTGTCTATAAAGCTGCTAACCTTGAGCCTTAAAGGGAGAAGAGAAATACTGGCTGCCAGTCCTTTGGTTGTACAAGGAGTCCTGGACAATCAGAACCCTTTTTTGGATTGGTTCCATTGATGCTTTGTCCTTGGAGTCAGGAAATACCTAGCCAGTGAGAGATTGCCTTTTAAAGTTCTTTTGATTTTGGACAATGCCCCTGGCCATCCAGAACCCCACGAGTTCAGCACAGAAGGTGTGGAAGTAGTTTACTAGCCCCTAAACACAGTGTCTCTAATTTAGCTTCTACATCAGGGAGCCTTAAGGACTTTTAAGACTCGGCCAGGCGCGGTGGCTCATGCCTGTAACCCCAGCACTTTGGGAGGCCGAGGCAGGCGGATCACGAGGTCAGGAGTTTGAGACCAGCCTGGCCAACATAGTGAAACCTTGACTCTACTAAAAATGCAAAAAAAATTAGCTGGGCATGATTGTGGGTACGTGTAATCCCAGCTACTTGGGAGGCTGAGGCAGGTGAAGCGCTTGAACCTGGGAGGTGGAGATTGCAGTGGGCCAGGATCACGACACTGCACTCCATCCAGGGTGACAGTGCGAGACTCCGTCTCAAAAAAAAAAAAAACACTTGTTATACACGGTATGCTATGGAAAGGCTTCTCAGTGCAGTAGAAGAGAACTCGATAGACCATCCTGAATGTCTGGGTTATACCAATGAAGATACCATTGTTGTTGCAGAAAAAGCCATGAAAACCATCAGGCTTGAAACAGATTCCTGCTGGAGAAGACTGTCCAGATGTCCATGACTTCACAGGATTTTTATTAAAAATTATTTTATTATTTTTTATTATACTTTAAGTTCTGGGGTACATGTGCACAACGTGCAGGTTTGTTACATAGGTATACATGTGCTATGTTGGTTTGCTGCACCCATCAACTTGTCATTTACATTAGGTATTTCTCCTAATGCTATCCCTCTCCCAGTCCCCCACCCCACGACAGACCCCAGTGTGTGATGTTCCCCACCCTGTGTCCATGCGTTCTCATTGTTCACCTCCCACCTACGAGTGAGAACATGTGGTGTTTGGTTTTCTGTCCTTGTGATAGTTTGCTGAGAATGATGGTTTCCAGATTCATCCATGTCCCTGCAAAGCACATGAACTTATCCGTTTTTATGACTGCATAGTATTCCATGGTGTATATGTGCCACATTTTCTTCATCCAGTCTATCATTGATGGACATTTGGGTTGGTTCCAAGTCTTTGCTATTGTGAATAGTGCCACAATAATAAACATACGTGTGCGTGTGTAGTAAGCATAGTAGCATGATTTATAATCCTTTGAGTATATACTCAGTAATGGGATTGCTGGGTTAAATGGTATTTCTAGTTCTAAATCTTTGAGGAATCACTACACTGTCTTCCACAATGGTTGAACTAATTTACACTCCCACCAACAGTGTAAAAGCATTCCTATTTCTCCACATCCTCTCCAGCACCTGTTGTTTCCTGACTTTTTAATGATCACCATTCTAACTGGTGTGAGATGGCATCTCATTGTGGTTTTGATTTGCATTTCTCTGATGACCAGTGATGATGAGCATTTTTTCACATGCCTGTTGGTTGCATAAATGTCTTCTTTTGAGAAGTGTCTGTTCATATCCTTCGCCTACTTTTTGATGGGGTAGTTTGATTTTTTTCTTGTAAATTTGTTTGAGTTCTTTGTAGATTCTGGATATTAGCCCTTTGTCAGATGAGTAGATTGCAACAATTTTCTCCCATTTGCTAGGTTGTGTGTTCACTCTGATGGTAGTTTCTTTTTTTAAAATTTAATTTGATTATTTATTTATTTTTATTTTTTATTTTTTGTGCTTTTATTTAATAAATAATAAACTAATTTTTATTATACTTTAAGTTCTAGGGTACATGTGCACAATGTGCAGGTTTGTTACATATGTATACATGTGCCATGTTGATGTGCTGCACCCATTAACTTAACATTTGCATTAGGTATATCTCCTAATGCTATCCCTCCCCCCTGTCCCCACCCCGCAACAGGCCCTGGTGTGTGATGTTCCCCATCCTGTGTCCAAGTGTTCTCATTATTCAGTTCCCACCTATGAGTGAGAACATGTGGTGTTTGGTTTTCTGTTCTTGTGATAGTTTGCTGAGAATGATGGTTTCCAGCTTCATCCATGCCCCTACAAAGGACATGAACTCATCCTTTTTTATGTATTCCATGCATAGTATTCCATGGTGTGTATGTGTCACATTTTTTTAATCCAGTCTATCATTGATGGACATTTGAATTGGTTCCAAGTTTTTGCTATCATGAATAGTGCCACAGTAAACATACATGTGCATGTGTCTTTATAGCAGCATGATTTATAATCCTTTGGGTAATACCCATTAATGGGATGGCTGGGTCAAATGGTATTTCTAGTTCTAGATCCTTGAGGAATCGCCACATTGTCTTCCACAATGATTGAACTAGCTTACAGTCCCACCAACAGTGTAAAAGTGCTCCTATTTCTCAACATCCTCTCTAGCACCTGTTGTTTCCTTTTTGATGATCGCCATTCTAACTGGTGTGAGATGGTATCTCATTGTGTTCTTGATTTGCATTTCTCTGATGGCCAGTGATGATGAACAGTTTTTCATGTGTCTGTTGGCTATATGAATGTCCTGTTTTTGATGGGGTTGTTTGATTTTTTTTCTTGTAAATTTGTTTGAGTTCTTTGTAGATTCTGGATATTAGCTCTTTGTCAGATGGGTAGATTGTAAAAATTTTCTCCCATTCTGTAGGTTGCCTGTTCACTCTGATGGTAGTTTCTTTTGCTGTGCAGAAGCTCTTTAGTTTAATTAGATCCCATTTGTCAATTTTGGCTTTTGTTGCCATTGCTTTTGGTGTTTTAGACATGAAGTCCTTGCCCATGCCTGTGTCCTGAATGGTATTGACTAGGTTTTCTTCTAGGGTTTTTATGGTTTTAGGTCTAACATTTAAGTCTTAAAAAATCCATCTTGAATTAATTTTTGTATAAGGTGTAAGGAAGAGATCCAGTTTCAGTTTTCTACATATGGCTAGCCAGTTTTCCCAGCACCATTTATTAAATAGGGAATGCTTTCCCCTTTGCTTGTTTTTGTCAAAGATCAGATGGTTGTAGATGTGTGGTGTTATTTCTGAGGCCTCTGTTCTGTTCCATTGGTCTATATCTCTGTTTTGGTACCAGTACCATGCTGTTTTGGTTACTGTAGCATTGTAGTATAGTCTGAAATCAGGTAGCGTGATGCCTCCTTTATTCTTTTTGCTTAGGATTGTCTTGGCAATGCAGGCTTTTTTTTGGTTCCATATGAACTTTAAAGTAGTTATTTCCAATTCTGTAAAGAAAGTCATTGGTAGCTTGATAGGGATGGCATTGAATCTGTA
Organism: Theropithecus gelada; assembly: GCF_003255815.1. Lineage (NCBI taxonomy): Eukaryota > Metazoa > Chordata > Mammalia > Primates > Cercopithecidae > Theropithecus > Theropithecus gelada. The sequence goes on along the minus strand of NC_037670.1, from coordinate 129,709,635 downwards.
AATTACCTTGGGCCATATGGCCATTTTCATGATGTTGATTCTTCCTATCCATGAGCATGGAATATTCTTCCATTTGTTTGTGTCCTCTTTTATTTCATTGAGCAGTGGTTTGTAGTTCTCCTTGAAGAGGTCCTTCACATTCCTTGTAAGTTGTATTGCTAGGTATTTTATTCTCTTTGTAGCAATTGTGAATGGGATTTCACTCATGATTTGGCTCTCTGTTTGTTTGTTATTGGTAAAAAGGTGTATAGGAATGCCTGTGATTTTTGTATATTGATTTTGTATCCTGAGACTTTGCTGAAGTTGCTAATCATCCTAAGGAGAATTTGGGCTGAGATGATGGCGTTTTCTAAATATACAATCATGTCATCTGCAAACAGGGACAATTTGGCTTTGTCTTTTCCTAATTGAATACCCTTTATTTCTTTCTCTTGCCTTATTTCCCTGGCCAGAACTTCCAACACTGTATTGAATAGGAGTGATGAGAGAGGGCATCCTTGTCTTGTGCTGGTTTTCAAAGGGAGTGCTTCCAATTTTTGCCCATTCAGTGTGACATTGGCTGTGGGTTTGTCATAAATAGCTCTTATTATTTTGAGATACATTCCATCAATACCGAGTTTATTGAGAGTTTTTAGCCTGAAGGACTGTCGGGTTACCCACAAAGGGAAGCCCATCAGACTAACAGCAGATCTCTCAGCAGAAATGCTACAAGTCAGAAGAGAGTGGGGGCCAATATTCGACATTCTTAAAGGAATTTTCGATCCAGAATTTCATATCCAGCCAAACTAAGCTTCATAAGTGAAGGAGAAATAAAATCCTTTACAGACAAGCAAATGCTGAGAGAGTTTGTCATCACCAGGCCTGCCTTACAAGAGCTCCTGAAGGAAGCACTAAATATGGAAAGGAACAACCGGTACTAGCCACTGCAAAAAAAGATTGTAAAGACCATCGATGCTATGAGGAAACTGCATCAAATTAATGGGCAAAATAACCAGCTAACATCATAATGACAGGATCAGATTCACACATAACAGTGTTAAAACCTTAAATGTAAACGGGCTAAATGCCCTAATTAAAAGACACAGGCTGGCAAATTAGATAGAGTCAAGACCCATCAGTGTGCTGTATTCAGGAGACCCATCTCACCTTCAGAGACACACATAGGCTCAAAATAAAGGGATGGAGGAAGATCTACCAAGCAAATGGAAAGCAAAGAAAAGCAGGGGTCGTGATCCTAGTCTCTGATAGAACAGACTTTAAACCAAAAAGAACAAAAGAGACAAGGCCATTACATAATGGTAAAGGGATCAATTCAACAAGAAGAGCTAACTATCCTAAATCAATATGCACCCTATACAGGAACACCTAGCAAGTCCTTAGAGACCTACAAAGAGACTTATGCTCCCACACAATAGTAATGGGAGACTTTAACACCCCATTGTCAATATTAGACAGATTAACAAGACAGGAGGTTAACAAGGATATCCAGGACTTGAACCCAGCTCTGCACCAAGTGGGCCTAATAGACATCTACAGAACTCTCCACCCCAAATCAACAGAATGTACATTCTTCTCAGCACCACATCACAGTTATTCTGAAATTGACCACAGGATTTATAGTCAAGGAAATCATGAAACACATTGTAGATACGGCAAAAAAGGTGGGGGTTGGAAGGATGAACGGTTTCCAGGTATAGATTGTGAGAAATTCAAGAGCCAGTAGATATCACACCACAAGAATTATCAGATAACTTGATGGGAACGAGTGCTTCCAAACCACTGCGAGACGATGAGGAAGATGACATAGCTGCAGCAGTACCAGAAAACAAATTGACGTTAGACAATTAAGCAGAGGCGTTCTGATTATTGAAGACTGCTTTTGTCAACTTTTTTACTGTGAAGGTGACAAAGCATGGAAACCTTTATGATGATCCACTTAATAAATAGTGCTATGGGCCTGGTGTGGTCGCTCGTGCCTGTTATCCTGTCACTTTGGGAGGCTGAGGAGGGCGAGTCACAAAGTGAGGACTTTGAGGCCATCCTCGCTAACATGGTGAAACCCCGTCTCTACTAAAAATAAAAATAATTTGCTGGACATGGTCGCATGTGCTTGCAATCCCACTTACTTGGAGGCTGAGGCAGGTGAATCGCTTGAACCCGGGAGGTGGAAGTTGCATTGAGCCAAGATTGTGCCATTGCACTCCAGCCTGGGCAACAGAGGAGCCTGTGTCTCCAAAAAAAAAAAAAAAAGCTATGGTTTGGATATGGTTTGTTTGACCTCTCCAAGCCTCATGTTGAAAGTTGATGCCCCAGAGTTGGTGGTGGGGCCTGGTATTTGGATTGTGGAGGGTGGATCCCTCTTGAATGGCTTGAGGTGTCATTCTTGCTTCTTCTCACTCTTAGTTTACAGAGAACTGGTTGTTGAAAAGAGCCTGGCACCTTCACCTCCACTCTTGCTTTCTCTCTCTCTGTGATCTCAGCACCCCTTTCTTCCAACATGGGTGGAAGCAGCCTGTGACCCTCACTGGAATTAGATGCTGGTGCCATGCTTGTTGTACAGCCTGTAGAACCATGAGACACATACATCTCTTTTCTTTATATTAATAGATTACCCAGGTTTAGATATTCCTTCTTTAGCAGCAAAAATAGACTAAGACAAATAGTAAATATATTTTCTCTTCTTTATGATTTTCTTTTCTTTTTTTTTTTTTTTAAACACAGTCTTGCTCTGTTGCCCAGGGAGTGCAGTGGCATGATCTCGTCTTACTGCAGCCTTTGGCTCCCGGGCTCAGGGGATCCTCCCACGCCAGACCCCGAAGTAGCTGGGACTACAGGCAGTGAACCACCATGCCCAGCTAATTTTTGTGTTTTTAATAGAGACGGGATTTTGTCATGTTGTCCAGGCTGGTCTTGAACTTCTGAGCTCGAGTGATCTACTTGCTTTGGCCTTCCAAAGTGCTGGGATTACAAGTGTGAGCCACCACGCCTGGCTCCTTATGATTTTCTTAGTATTGTTTTCTTTTGTTTAGCTTGTTTTATTGTAGGAATACTGTATTATAATGCATGTAACATACAAAATATGTGTTAGTCTACTGTTTATGTTATTGGTAAGGCTTCTGATTTTTGGGGAGTCAGAAGTTGTATGTGGTTTTTTTTTTTTTTTTGGGATGGTGTCTCGCTCTGTTGCCCAGGCTGGAGTGCAGTGGCGTGATCTCGGCTCACTTTAACCTTCGCCTCCTGGGTTCACATGATTCTCCTGCCTCAACCTCTCGAGTACCTGGGACTCCAGGCATGCGCCACCACGCCTAGCTAAGTTTTGTATTTTCAGTAGAGACGGGGTTTTACCATGTTGGTCAGGATGGTCTGTTGAGCGATCTCTTGAGCCACTGCGCCCGTCCTATATGTGGATATTTGACTGTGCAGGAATGGGGGTGGCGTCCCTAATCCCTGCGTTGTTGAAGGATCAGTTGTGCTTCCCCTTTATGGGCAAAGGCTATCTTATCTACCAGAGATGTGATAGTTCCCATTTCCCCAAAGCCTCGTTTATCTTTGAATCTTTTGTTTTGTTTTGTTTTTTGTTTGTTTTGAGACGAGTCTTGCTCTTGTTGCCCAGGCTGGAGTGCAATGGTGTGATCTTGGCTCTCTGTAACCTCTGCCTCCCGGGTTCAAGCAAATCTCTTGCCTCAGCCTCCCGAGTAGCTGGGATAACAGGCTCACACCACCACACTGGCTATTTTTTGTATTTTTAGTAGAGGTGGGGTTTCACCATGTTGGCTAGGCTGGTCCCGAACTCCTGACCTCAAATGGTCCACCCACCTCAGCTGGGATTACCCCAAAGTGCTGGGATTACAGGCATGAGCCACTGCACCCGGATTTATCTTTAAATTTCTTTTTGCTAGGGCCAGTATGGCTGTTGGTGGCAGCTGACCAGAGTTCAAGTTTTGATGTCCTCTCTTTTCTCATTAGCATTAGCTAAGTTATCTAATTGCTCTAAGGCTAAGATTCTTCATCCTAAGATAGAGCTAATAAAACCTGCCTCTCGGAGTAAAGGAGATGTTTGAGGATTAAATGAGATGATACTTATCCTTTATGTAGCACATCAAAAATGCTTAGTAAGTGGCAGCTATGGTTATTTTTATGATGTTGCAGTTGTGTTTTACAAATTTTTACAATGGGGGAAAAAGGAAAGCTATGGAATCATGATAAAATTTTTATAAGCATCTCAACATGCATGTGAGTTTATTTATTTTGGCTAGCTTAAATGTTTTTTATTTTTTGAGACAGGGTTTTGTTCTGTCACCCAGGCTGGAGTCCATGCTGTAGTCATTGCTCACTGCAGCCTTGAACTTCTGGGCTCGAGTAGTCTTCCTGCCTCGGCCTCCCGAGTAGCTGGGACTACAGATGCATGCCACCATGCTTGACTAATTTTGTTTTTTACTTTTGTAGAGATGGGATCTCACTATGTTGATTAGGCTAGTTTTGAACTTCTGGCCTCAAGAGATCCTTCTGCCTTGGCCTCCCAAAGTGTTGGGATTATGGGTGTAAATCACTTGAGCCTAGGCTTAAATCTTTATTTTTCTCAGCAATAACTCCTGTAAGGTACTTATAAGAGATACACTGTCTAAGTATAGGTCATGAAAGTGAATTAGAGCCATGCACTTACCATCAGATCTAGAAATACTGAAGAGATACTTATTGTTCATAGCAGGTCATCTCTATTTAGATTTGTAATTTCAAACTAAAATAAAGGGACAGGGAGGAGACTAAGACATGTGATGAAAGGAATGAAGGACTCTAGCAGTTTTTTAAAAAATTAGTGTTGGCCGGGCGCGGTGGCTCAAGCCTGTAATCCCAGCACTTTGGGAGGCCGAGATGGGCGGATCTCGAGGTCAGGAGATCGAGACCATCCTGGCTAACACGGTGAAACTCCGTCTCTACTAAAAAATACAAAAAACTAGCCGGGCAAGGTGGCGGGTGCCTGTAGTCCCAGCTACTCAGGAGGCTGAGGCAGGAGAATGGCGTGAACCCGGGAGGCGGAGCTTGCAGTGAGCTAAGATCTGGCCACTGCACCCCAGCCTGGGCGACAGAGCGAGACTCCGTCTCAAAAAAAAAATTAGTGTTATTTGGCCGGGCACGGTGGCTCACGCCTGTAATCCCAGCACTTTGGGAGGCCGAGGCTTGTGGATCACGAGGTCAGGAGATCGAGACCATCCTGGCTAACGTGGTGAAACCCCATCTCTACTAAACAAAATACAAAAAGTTAGCCAGGCGTGATGGCAGGTGCCTGTAGTCCCAGCTACTCGGGAGGCTGAGACAGGAGAATGGCGTGAACCTGGGAGGTGGAGGTTGCAGTGAGCCGAGATTGTGGCAGTGTACTTCAACCTGGGTGACAGAGCAAGACTCTGTCCGAAAAAAAAAAAAAAAAAAATTAGTGTTTTTTAAAAAATCAAAGTGGTGGTTTACTATGAAAAGATTTAATAGTCTTAGTTGGGTGCTTTAGTTGATAAAGGAGAAGGTAGATACACATAAGGCCTTTACGATAGTAGTGTTGTTAGGGTAGCAGATGCTTTGGGAGTACTATCTGTCTCAGGGTATTTCATTTCTCATATTTTGCCTCTATCATGTATCTTCCACAGGACCAGAGAAATCTCTGTTGAAGAAGATATACTTGCATTTTTAACCCAAGGTTTTGAAAATTTGGAAATAACTCTTCTTTTGGGTGTTTAATATATCTAATAGAGATGCAGACTTACATTTCACTGTGAAAAAGCAAATACAGGTTGTACTTGCCTTAATTTTAAGCTGAGTGTATATGATGTTGAACTGTGTGAAATTGTCTTTTTTTGCCCTGAACTATCAAATTTCATGGGTTCATTTGAACTAACACAAAAAATAGCTAATATAGTGACTGACATTTATTACGTATTTGTTGTGTATTGGGCATTCTGCTACATACTTTAACATGCATTTATCAGGTTCAGTTGTCACAACACTCTGAACTGCACTTAAAAATTCTTTCAGCTGCCCAGATTCCGTTTATCCTACTTGAAATGGGCCTCAGTTTTTGTATAGGTATTATCTTGTCCATTTTTGGTTCACATTGTTTGGGTTTTTTCTCTCTTGTTTCCTTCATGCTCCAGGATGGAGCATGGCCTGTTTTACTTAGTGCCTTCCACTTTTCAGTTGGAAAGCCCACCTGGAGGTAATCTTAGGGCCTTTGCATGAGGATTTGGGAGAGGCTCTTGCTTTCTCCTATAAACTTCAATGGAGAGGATGTGAAATAGAGGTATTGAAGCCATTTTGTCACCATGCAGATCCTGAAAATGAACAGAGAACAAAGCCTTGCCAAGAGTTAGAGAGAAACTCAATCCTGATGGTGATATTTATTTATTTTATTTTATTTATTTATTTTAGACAAAGTCTCACTGTGTCACCCAGGCTGGAGTGCAGCGGCATGGTCTCAGCTCACTGAAACTTCTGCCTCCTGGTTTCAGGTGATTCTCCTGCCTCAGCCTCCTGAGTAGCTGGACTACTGGCAGGGGCCCCCAGGCCTGGCTTATTTTTGTATTTTTTGTAGAGACGGGGTTTCACCATGTTGGCCAAGCTGGTCTCAAAGCTCCTGACCTCAAGGGATCTGCCTGCCTCAGCCTCCCAAAGTGCTAGGACTACAGGCGTGAGCCACCGTGCTTGGCCCTGATGGTGATATTTTTTTTTTTTTTTTTTTTTTTTTTTTTTTTTGAGACGGAGTCTCACTCTGCCGCCCAGGCTGGAGTGCAATGGCCGGATCTCGGCTCACTGCAAGCTCCGCCTCCCGGGTTCACGCCATTCTCCTGCCTCAGCCTCCCGAGTAGCTGGGACTACAGGCGCCCGCCACCGCACCCGGCTAGTTTTTTGTATTTTTTAGTAGAGACGGGGTTTCACCGTGTTAGCCAGGATGGTCTCGATCTCCTGACCTCGTGATCCGCCCGTCTCAGCCTCCCAAAGTGCTGGGATTACAGGCTTGAGCCACCGCGCCCGGCCGATGGTGATATTTAAACCCTAACTCAGGCTGTGTCTTATGCAAAGGCTCCCTGCTGGACTTTTAGTTATTTGTTTAAGCTGGGTTGAGTTGGATTTTCTATCACTTTTTTTTCTTGGAGACAGGTTCTCACTCTTACCCAGGTTAGAGCACAGTGACATGATCATGGCTTACTGAGCCTTGACCTCCCAGGCTTAAGCAGTCCTCCCACCACAGCCTCCTGAGTAGCTGGGACCACAGGTGTGCTCCACCATGCCTGGCTAATTTTTAAAAAAAATTTTATTTTTAGTTGAGATGTGGTCTTGTAATGTTGCCCAGGCTGGTTTCAAACTCCTGGGCTTAAAGAAGATCCTTCTGCCTCTGTTTGCCAGTGTTGGGATTACAGGTGTGAGCCACTGTGCCTTGCTTGCTAATGAAAAAAAAGATTTTTTTTTTTCCCCATAGAGATAAGGTCTTGCCATGTTGCGCAGGCTGGTTTTGAACTCCTAGTCTCTAGCAGTCCTCCTGCTGTGGCCTTCCAAAGTGCTAGGATTATAGGCGTGAGCCACTGTGTCCAGCTGTATTTTCTATTACTTAAAACTGAAAGAGCAACATTGTTGATCATAGCCAGATGGAAACAACTCAAATGTCAGTTGATGAATAAACAAAATGTAGCATATCCTTACAGTGGAATAAAAATACTGAAGTACTGTTACATGCTACAACATGGATATATCTTGAAAACTTTATACTAGATCAAAGAAGTCAGTCCTAAAAGACCATATATTAATAAGATTTAATTTATATCAAGTATCTGGAATAGGCAAATTCAGAGAGACAGAAAGTAGATTTATGGTTGCCTAGAGCTGGTGGGGAGGGGGAAATACGGGGAGTCTCTGTTGATGGGTATGTGTTTCTTTTTGGGGTGATAAAAATACTGTAAAATTGGTTTTGGTAATGGTTGTACAGCTCTGTGAATATACTAAAGTCATTAAACTGTACAATTTAATTGGGTGATTTGTACATGCGAGTTATATATCTGACTGTAGTTGTTATGAAAAAACAACAGGAGGCCATGTGGGCTGCTTCTAGCCAGCAGGTAGAGATCGGGGCTGGACAGAGGAGTGTGGGCTGTGCTGCAGATTATTTGTGGTACCCAACTGTTGCATGAAACAAGGTTTGCTCTCTTGCATTGCTATGCATGAGTGGATTCCCAGTAAATAGTGCCAGGCTGTCTGATGATGTACGGCTTGTGCTTTAGATTGTAGTGCTTACCTATGCTACGTAAGTCACATTCCCTGTGGCCTTTGTGGCCAGGACTGTGGGCTACTACCTGGAGTGATTCATTAGGGGAAAGGACCCACAGCCTGTGCAGGAGGATAAAAGCATCTCAGAGTACAGGGTGGATGAGCTGGATGAGCTGCTGGGCAAGAACCACACCCAGGTGGCGAATCTTAAGGGTAAGGTGGAATTTGCCCCATAGCTGTCCTGGACAGAAACTGCCCAGAGAAGAATGAATGGAAGACACAGGGCTCTCTGGTCCCACCATACATGGGAAGACCTGTGACTGGTCCTGTTACCATGTCAACTTAGCCTCAAACCCATCTCTAATGGACTTTGCTGCTTATTTTGGCCCCTCTTGCTCCACACAGCCACGTGCATACTGGCTGTTCCTTGATGGCCAGGCAGATGCAGCAGCTGTTGGGCGAGCAAAGAAAAAGGCCCTGGAAGGTTCTGGCCTGAAGACTGCATCTGTGGTGTGACAGCCACAACTGCTCAGGCTTCTGTGTCTGGGTGCACCATGGGGAGGAGTGCTATGATAAGAACATTGGCTCTCAGTCTCCCTGGGGAGAAGTTTGGCTTCAAGTGGGATTTGGGCGTTGCCTTTAGGAAGGCTCTCTGCATGTCTAGTTCCAGTTTGTATTGGGAAGAATTAAAAAAGTCTGCCAGCTTCTTTCTCTAGTTTGCCCTGTCTTTTGTACTGATTCTTTCTAAGATCCCCTCCTATCAGCTCAGGAGTGGGATTTTCTGGAGAAGGAAAGTGTTTTTCTGTTCCTTGGCAGCCCAGACTGCTCACCTTGGGACATGGAGGAACATGGGCCTGATGAATTTGCTTGAAAGCAATCTGTAATCCCATCACTTTGGGAGGCCAAGGAGGGCGGATCGTTTGAGCTCAGGAGACCAGCCTGAGCAACATGACAAAACCCTGTCTCCACCCCCCCATCCCCCCAAAAAAGAAAAGCTGGGCTTGATGGCACACTCCTGTAATCCCAGCTACTTGGGAGGCTATGGTGGGAGGATTGCTTGAGCCCAGGAGGTCAAGGCTGCAGTGAGCCATGATTCTACCACTGCATTCCAGCCTGGGTGACACAGTGAGACCCTGTTTCAAAAAAAAAAAAAACAAAACATTTCTTAGAAGAATTCTAACAGATAACACTATTATTCTCATTTTACAGATGAGGAACTGAGGCACAGAAATGTTAAGAAGCAGGCCCATTGTTTAGAGCTGATAGGTTGTAGAGCCAAGATTTAAAACTACAGGTCCAAGCTTACAGCTGTGCTATCTTGCTTTTTTCAACTAAGAGTCATCCTTATGGAACTTTGGAGTTGGGAGTTCCTTAGCAATTACTTAATCTAACCCTTTCATTTTACTGATGAGAAAATTGAACCTTAGATAATGAGGGATTTATGACTTAGTCTCAAAGGCAGGCAGGTAAACAACTAGCAGTGACACAAGGTGGAATAGAATGTTAACCAATAGAGGTACAGGCATTTACTATGTGAAATTAAGGGAGGGATCATGTAATTCCGATAACTAGCCAAGAGTTGATTTTTTTTGTTTGTTTTTTGAGATGGAGTCTCGCTCTGTCACCTAGACTGGAGTGCACTGGTGGGATCTCGGCTCACTGCAACCTTCATCTCCTGGGTTCAAGTGATTCTCCTGCCTCAGCCTCCTGAATAGCTGGGATTACAGGCGCACGCCACCATGCCCAGCTAATTTTTGTATTTTTGGTAGAGGCTGTTTTTCATCATGTTGGCCAGGCTGGTCTCGAACTCCTGACCTCAGGTGATCTGCCCACCTTGGCTTCCCAAAGTGCTGTGATTACTGGTGTGAGCCACCACACACAGCCCCTAGTTGTATTAGCAATTTATTACCACATAATAAGTAACTGTGAAGCATAGTGGTTTAATGCAGCATTTATCATCTTAGTTTCTATGGGTTAAGAATTTGGAAGCAGTTTAGTGGGGTGGTTCTGGCTCAGGGTTGCAGTCATTTTGAAGGCTTGGCTGGGGCTGGAGAATCTGCTTCCAGGCTGTTGGCAGGAGGCCTTGTTTGCTGCCCTGTGGACCTCTTCTTGAATGTTCTCACAACATGTCAGCTGGCTTCATCAAGAGGGAACAAGGAGGAAGCTGCGGTTACATTTTTATAATGCACCCTTAGAAGTCTCACACTGTCAAGTTCTGCATTTGTTAGAAGGGAGTTACTGGGTACAGCCCATACTCAAGGGAGAGTTCAGGTTCTGCCCTTTGAAGAGATGCAAATTAAGTAATTTGTGAACATATTTTTGAAACTACCACACTGGCTAAGCATATTGAGGAGGAAAAACAGTGGTGAAGAGTCAGAAGACGGGGATTCCAGACCCAGCTCTGCTGCGTGCTCCGTAGGGAGGGAATGATTCATCTTCCCTGAATTTCTTATTTTCTCTAGAAAAACAGGATCGTCAAACTGCACAGCCTACTTTACAGTGGATTATAAAGGTGTCTTAGTCTGTTTACTGTTGCAGTAACTGAATACCTGAGACTGGGTTATTTATTTATTCTTCTTTTTTTTTTTGGAGATGGAGTCTTGTTCTTGTAGCCCAGGCTGCAGTACAATGGCACGATCTTGGCTCACTGTAATCTCCGCCCCGCCAGGTTCAAGCGATTCTGCTGCCTCAGCCTCCCGAGTAGCTGAGATTATAGGCACCGGCCACCACGTTCAGCTAATTTTTTGTATTTTTAGTGGAGATGGGGTTTTACCATTTTGGCCAGGCTGGTCTTGAACTCCAGACCGCAGGTGATCCTCCCGCCTCAGTCACCCAAGGCTCATTACAGGCGTGAGCTACTGCGCCCGGCTGGTAATTTATTATTACTATTATTATTATTTTTGAGACGGAGTCTAACTCTCTCACCTAGGCTGGTCTCAACCTCCTGACCTCAGGTGATTCGCCCGCCTCAGCCTTCCAGAGTGCTGGGATTACAGGGGTGAGCCACTGGGCCCTGCCAAAACTGGGTAATTATAAAGAAAAGGAATTTATTTCTTTCAGTTCTGCATGCTGGGAAGGCCAAGGTCAAGGGGGTGCATCTAATGAGGACCTTCTTGCTGTTGGGGACTCTGCAGAGTCCCACGGCGGCCTAGAGTATCACATGGTTAGGGGGCTGAGTGCGTTTGCTCAGATCTCTTCCTCTTATAAAGCCACCAGTCGCACTCCCAGGATAACCCATTAAAATTTGTTAACCCATTAATCCATTAATAGGTTCCATTCATGAGGGCAGAACCGTCATGACCCAGTCATCTCTTAAAGATGTGCCTCATAATACTGCCGCATTGGGGATTAAGTTTAAATGTGAGTTTCAGAGGGGATAAACGTTCAAATCATATCAAAAGGTGGTAGCAAATAGATAAAGCACATAAGATAGGCTCTGTAAACTTTAATGTAGTATAGGGTTAGCTGGCAGACGTGGCTTCTTATCCTGATCCTGCTGTATAATGGCTTAATAGCCATGTAATCTGAACATGTTTAAGCTGTCTATGTGCCTCAGTGTCCTCATTTGTAAAATGGGATTAATTATAGCAACTATAGCACTTTGGGAGGCCAAGGTGGGCAGATCACTTGAGGTCAGGAGTTCGAGAACAGCCTGGCCAATATGGAGAAACCCCATCTCTACTAATACAAAAATTAGCTGGGTGTGTTGCTGTATGCCTGTAAGTTCTTGCTACCCGGGAGGCTGAGGCAGGAGAATTGCTTGAAACGAGGGAGGCGGAGGTTGCAGTGAGCTGCGATTGAGCCACTGCACTCCAGCCTGGGTGACAGAGAGAGACTCCGTCTCAAAAAAAAAAAAAAAAAAAAAAAAAAAAAATTATAGCAACTACAGGGTTATTGTGAGGATTAAGTAAAAATTCAGGCGATATATTTTGCATAATGCCTGCTGTATTAAGACAGGCACTGTTTGGCTGGGCATGGTGGCTCACACCCGTAATCCCAGCGCTTTGGGAGGCCGAGGTAGGTGGATCAGGAGGTCAGGAGATCGAGACCAGCCTGGCCAACATGGCGAAACCCCATCTCTACTAAAAATACAAAAATTAGCCAGGCGTGGTGGCATGTGCCTGTAATCCCAGCTATGTAGGAGGCTGAGGCAGGAGAATCGCTTGAACCTGGGAGGCGGAGGTTGCAGTGAGCCAAGATTGCACACCACCCTGGCGACAGAGCGAGACTCCGGCTCAAAAAAAAAGGGCACCATTCAGTAAATAGTAACTTTGCTATTTACTCTTTTCTTCCTGTTGTGTCTGTTCAGTTATCTCTGGTTTTTGGACTTAGCCAGTCCTTGACCCTAGGACTTTCACATGGATATTTGTGAAGGATCTCTGATTACATAGGGTATTAAGGTGTGGTTGTACTTTAATGCTACTGTATGTTATTACTCTCTTTTCCTAATTCTTTTTTTTTTCTTTCCTGAGATGGAGTTTCACTCTTGTTGCCCAGGCTGGAGTGCAATGGCATGATCTCAGCTCATTGCAATCTCTGCCTCCCGTGTTTCAGTGATTCTCCTGCCTCAGCCTCCCGAGTAGCTGGGATTACAGGCATACCCAGTTAATTTTGTATTTTTAGTAGAGATGGGGCTTCTCCTTGTTGGTCAGGCTGGCCTCGAACTCCCAACCTCTGATGACCTGCCTACCTTGGCCTCCCAAAGTGCTGGGATTACAGGCGTGAGCCACCGTGCTTGGCCCCCCTAATTCTTTCATAAGTTCTTTTTTTTTTTTTTGAGACAGAGTCTCGCTCTGTTGCCCAGGCTGGAGTGCAGTGGCCGGATCTCAGCTCACTGCAAACTCCACCTCCCGGGTTCACGCCATTCTCCTGCCTCAGCCTCCCGAGTAGCTGGGACTACAGGCGCCCGCCACCACGCCCAGCTAGTTTTTTGTATTTTTTAGTAGAGACGGGGTTTCACCGTGTTAGCCAGGATGGTCTTGATCTCCTGACCTCGTGATCCGCCCGTCTCGGCCTCCCAAAGTGCTGGGATTACAGGCTTGAGCCACCGCGCCCGGCTATAGGTTCTTGACAGCAGGCTCTGATCTCTTTCTTTTCTTTTCTTTCGTTGTTTTTTTTTTTTTTTTTTTTTTTTTTTTGAGACGGAGTCTTGCTCTGTCACCTGGGCTGGAGTGCAGTGGTGTGATCTCGGCTCACTGCAAGCTCCGCTGCCTCCCGGGTTCACGCCATTCTCCTGCCTCAGCCTCCCGAGAAGCTGGGACTACAGGCGCCCGCCACCACACATGGCTAATTTTTTTGTATTTTTAGTAGAGACGGAGTTTCACCGTGTTCACCAGGATGGTTTTCATCTCCTAACCTCGTGATCCGCCTGCCTCGGCCTCCCAAAGTGTTGGGATTACAGGCGTGAGCCACCGCGCCCGGCCTCTCTCTCTTTCTTTCTTTCTTTCTTTTGCTTTCTTTCTCTCTCTCTCTCTCTTTATTTCTTTCTCTCTCTCTCTCTCTTTCTTTCTTCCTTTTCTTTTTGAAACAAAAATCTTACTCTATTGCTTAGTTTGGAGTACAGTGATGTGATCTAGGCCCACTGCAGCCTTTGCCTCCTGAGTTCAAGCGATTCTCCTGCCTCAGACTTCCAAGTAGCTAGGATTACAGGAAAGCGCCACCACGTCCAGCTAATTTTTGTATTTTTAGTAGAGATGGGATTTCGCTATGTTGGCCAGGCTGGTCTCGAACCCCTGACCTCAGGTGATCCACCTGCCTCGGCCTCCCAAAGTGCTGGGATTACAGGCATTAGCCACTGCTCTGGTATATTTATTTCTTATTTTTTATTTTTTGTTTTCAGTGCTGGCATGAATGATAATTTTCTTTAGATAAAATTTTTTCTGTTTTAAAGCATATCACCTGATTGGGCAGAACCAGTTTGGTTAGAAAATAGTTCAAATGTGACTGGACATGGTGGCTCACACCTGTAATCCCAGCACTTTGGGAGGCCAAGGTGGGGGGATCACCTGAAGTCGGGAGTTCGAGACCAGCCTGAGCAACGTGGAAAAACCCCTTCTCTACTAAAAATACAGAATTGGCCGGGCGTGGTGGCCCATGCCTGTAATCCCAGCTACTTGGGAGGCTGAGGCATGAGACTCACTTGAACCCAGGAGGCGGAGGTTGCAGTGAGCTGAGATTGCACCATTGCACTCCAGCCTGGGGAACACGAGCGAAACTCCGTCTCAAAAAAAAGAAGTTTGCCAAACAGCCATATTCTCACTAATGTTAATGGTATATGTCATTGGTATGGACTAATTTGAAAACATTTTGATTTCTGTTTTCAGGGAAAGTGTGCAATTTTGATACAGCTGTCTTTCACGAGTAGTTGAGACATTTGAGATGTCTTTGTTAATGTAGTTTAGAATTAATTGTGCGAGCTACCACATGTGGCTTTTTTTTGAGGCGGAGTCTCGCTCTGTCACCCAGGCTGGAGTGCAGTGGTGCCATCTCTCCTCACTGCAGCCTCCGCCTCCCGGGTTCAAGCAGTTCTCCCGCTTCAGCTTTCCAAGTAGCTGGGACCACAAGTATGTGGCACCACGCATGGCTAATTTTTAATTTTTTTTTGCAGAGATGGGGGTCTCGTCAAGCTGCCCAGGCTAGTCTCAAACTCCTGGACTCAAGTGATCCTCCTGCCTCAGCCTCCCAAAGTGCTGGGATTATAGGCGTGGGCTGTCCTGCCCAGCCATAATTTTTCCTCCTCCTCTCCCTCCCCCTCATTCTTCGGCTGAATATCTCATGGTAGTTACACATATTTATAAGCCAGTCTGTGGTCACTGTGGTGGCTCACTCCTGTGATCCCAGCACTTTGAGAGGGTGAGGTGGGAGGATCACTTGAGTCCAGGAGTTTGAGATCAGCTTGGGCTAGTGAGACTGTCTCTACAAAAAAAAAAAAAAAAAAAGTTAGCCAGGCATGGTGGCCTGTAATCCCAGCACTTTGGGAGACTGAAGCCAGAGGATTGCTTGAGTTAGGAGTTTAAGAACAGTCTGGGCAACGTAGCAAGACCCTGTCTCTACAAAAATTAAAAAATGAGCTGGGCCTGGTGGCGCGTGTCTGTAATCCCAGCTACCTAGAAGGCTGAGTAGAGGTGGGAGGATCACTTGAGCCCAGAGGTCGAGGTTTCAGTAAGCCATGATCATGCCCACTGCACTTCAGCCTGGGTGACAGAGTGAAACCTTATCTTTAAAAAAAAAAAAAAAAAAGCCAGTCTATCTCATAGCTAAGTAAAAGATAAATTAATTTATATTAATTTTACGGTTCCCAGGCAATGTGCAGTATTTTATTTCTTCATGTAGAATTTTTACTTTTTAGTAAGTCCTTGATTTTCAGGGACCCAGAAAACTGATACCCAACAGATGTTCGGTGCTGCTTAAATCATGCAGTTAATAAAGTTTTTTTTTTTTTTTGTTTTTGTTTTTTTTTTTTAACAAATAAGCAGCACAGACTTGAAGCTCCATCAGTAACTAGGGTTGTGAAATGGAATGTGGCTTTTGTGGGTTTTTTGTTGTTGTTGTTTGTTTTTCTTTTTGAGATGGAGTCTTGCTCTGTGTCACCCAGGCTAGAGTGCAGTGGTGCAATCTCGGCTCACTGCAACCTCCTCTGCCTCCTGGGGTTCAAGCCATTCTTCTGCCTCAGCCTCCTGAGTAGCTCGGACTACAGGTGTGCACCACCATGCTTGGCTAATTTTTGTGTTTTTAGTAGAGATAGGGTTTCACCATATTGGCCAGGCTGGTCTTGAACTCCTGACTTCGTGATCCGCCCGCCTCGGCCTCCCAAAGTGCTGGGATTATAGGCATGAGCCACCACGCCTGGCCTTGTATTGCTTTTGACAGTGCTGGAGACTTACAGTTTATTGACCTTCATGTAACAGTTGTTTGAGTACCCTCTGTGTTCCAGTCACCACGCAGAGGTGACAAGCAGGAGCTGTTTTCTGCATCATGGAGAGTTATGTGATAATCAGTTAAGTGCAGAATCCTTCACTTTCTAGGAAAGGAAATACTGTAGTTGTGAATGCAGTTGAGAATGGTTTGAAGCCAATTAGTAAATTGAAATAGTTATTGATGATGAAATACTTACCTCCAAGAATTTTTTAAAAAACTTTAAAACCTTGGTAAAAGCATTTGGTGATTATTTTGCTGGATTAGAAAATCTTAGAAGGTTTTTCAGCTTTGATATAAAGTACATCTGTAGAAATACTGTCACCTGGTACTTCCTTAAAAGACAGCAGTGAAATTTTGCCCTCTTTTTTAAAAGACAGAAGTTAAGTTTCATCTTAATGTCTAGTCAGCAGAGAGAGGGAAGTACATAACGTTTTAAACCTTTGCTACTGAACAGAACTTTCTGTGATTATGGAAACATTCTGTGTCTGTGAGGTCCAGTATCATAGCTGAAAGCTGGCCCTTGGCCATGTGAAGTGTGACTAGTGTGACCGAAGAACTGGTTTTAATTTTATTTAACTCTAATTTAAATTTAAATAGCTACATGGGGCTGATGGCTATGATAATGGAAAGAGCAGATGTAGAACATAGGCCCAAGAGCACACAGACCATGTCTGTTTTGGACACCAATTTCTTGCCCAATGTCCAAACACATTGACATGTACATGTGTAAAATAAATATGAATGAATATATAGATGCATGAGTTTGAGAAGTTTTCATCCTTTGAAAGATAAGCTGTTTCAGTTGTCTTTCATGTTATTCCCTGTAATAATTTATAATTGTTATATCACACATATAATGTGTTTTCCTTATAATGAATTTTTTTTTCGTTTCTTGTGATATACTTGGTCATATTATTCATTTGTTTAGTTTTTGGCATTTCTTTAAAATGTGAGAATTACTTTAGGATATCTCATCAAACTCAAAAGCTACTGTTTAGATTTTAGTTTTTGAATCTATGGGAGAAAAGTTGAGACTGAGAATTGAGATTCATCATAATGGACTCTTTTGATATTTGACATCAGTAGAACAGTTGTTACTGTTCTTTGTGTCATTTACACAACTACTTAAAATCCCCCTTTCCTTCCTTCAGTGTTTTATTTTTATTTTATTTTATTTATTTTTTTGAGACAGAGTCTCGCTCTGTCACCCAGGCTGGAGTGCAGTGGCATGATCTTGGCTCACTGCAAGCTCTGCTTCCCAGGTTCACGCCATTTCCCTGCCTCAGCCTCCCAAGTAGCTGGGACTACAGGCACCTGCCACCACGCCCGGCTAATTTTTTTTTGTACTTTTAGTAGAGACGGGGTTTCCCAGAGTTTGCCAGGATGGTCTCGATCTCCTGACCTCGTGATCCACCCGTCTCGGCCTCCCAAAGTGCTGGGATTTACACCTACAGTGTTTCAAATCAGAAACTAGATAAGCGAGTTTTCTTTTCTTTCTTGCTTTTTTTTTTTTTTTGAGATGGAGTTTCCCTCTTGTTGCCTAGGCTGGAGTGCAATGGTGCGATCTCGGCTCACGGCAACATCTGCCTCCTGGGTTCAAGTGATGCTTCTGCCTCAGCCTCCTTAGTGGCTGGAATTACAGGTAACTGCCATCACACCCAGCTAGTTTTTGTATTTTTAATAGAGACGGAGTTTCACCATGTTGGCCAGGCTGGTCTTGAACTCCTGACCTCAGGTGTTCCACCTGCTTTGGCCTCAAGTGTTGGGATTACAGGCGTTAGTGACTGCTCCCGGCCTTCTGTTTTTTTTTTAAAGTGTGAGTGTGGGTGAAGCTTAATGGGTTTAAATCAGAAGAATGCCTAATTGTTCATTTCCCAGAGGCCATCACACGAGGGTTAGCAGAAAGACTTGCAAAAAAGTTAATTGTGGTACTTAGGAAATATGGAATAGTGGAAGGATTGTACAGTCACATCTTTAAGTTAGAGTGTAGAGCAGGGGTCTGCAAACTGCGGATTGCTGGCCAGATATAGCCTGTCATGTGTGTTTGTATGGCTTGTAAGGTAGCTTTTACATTGTTAAATGATTGAAAAAATTCAGAAGATTTTGTGACATTACAGGAAATTCAGATTTCAGTGTATAGCCCAGGTGCTCTTTGGGAGACTGAGGCAGGAGGATCACTTGAGACCAGCCTGGTCAATATAGTGATATCCCATCTCTACAGGAAAAAAAAAAAAAAAAAAGTGTGGCGGCATACACCTGGGGTCCCAACTACTTGGGAGGCTGAGGTGGGAGGATCACTTGAGCCTGGGAGATAGAAGCTGCATTGAGCTGTGATGACGCCACCACTGCACTCCAGCCTGGGTAACAGAGCAAGACCCTGTCAAAAAAAAAAAAAAGGAAAGAAAAGAAAATGTTGTATATCTCACTTTGCATAACCATAATTGATATCTTTCGTTCTTTCGTGGTGCTCCATGAAAAAATTGACTGCTTTAGCTCACAACTCAACTGCCCACTTGCTTTTTCTTGAAATAGTCATTGTATTTTGGTGTATGGCATAAGTTCTTTATGCATGCTTCCCATTTTCTCACACAGAATTTTGAAAAGATATATATTTAAGGTTAGAGATTAATAAAAATAAATTTTTACTTCTTTGTTACAGACATTTAAAAAATGATGATGAAGAATATAATTACTACTAGTATAGTTACGGATCTTGGCCTTTTTTTTTTTTTTTTTTCCTGTGACAGTGTCACACTGCAGTTTCATGATCTTGGCACATTGCAGTTTCTGCCTCCTGGACTCAAGTGATCCTCCCACCTCAGCCCCCTGCGTAGCTGGGACTACAGGTGTGTGCCACCACGCCAGGACAATTTTTGTGTTTTTAGTAGAGATGGGGTTTTACCATGTTGGCCAGGCTGGTTTCAAACTGCTGCCAAGTGATCTGCCCGCCTTGGCCTTCCAAAGTGTTAGGATTACAGGCGTGATCCACTGTGCCTGGCCAGGAGCCTGTCCTTGATTCATGCCAAAGCACTAGTATTAGCATCAATCAAGGCACTAGAAATACTAGTGCCTTAGCATGAATCAGGACCAGGATCCTGGCCAGGCACATACCTTTGCTACTGCACTGTCAGTGAAAAAAGCAAACAATATTTTAGTATTATTCTCAGGGGTTCACAGGAGTTCATGGCCTGTACTTGGAGAGATGCCGTTGACTGCTGTCACTCAGTGTTCAGGACTGCTGTTCCTTCCTCTGAATTTTTCTGGATATCTCAGGTGGATGTTTCTTCCTTCATTATTTTGTTAACAATATTTATGACAATTAGGTGAGCTCCTTGAAGATGAGAAGTTGTCTCTTAATCATTATTATATTCTTCTGTGTTTGGTTCGTAGTACCTGGATCACAGGTAATTAGTAAGTGCTTGTGGAATGAATGAGGTGATTGAAATAAACAGATTTAAGAACATCAAAACTAGTTTGGAATCTTTAACTAGAGGAGGAATGGCTTTTTGTTCCTCTATTCAAAATTCCTGAGGTCATGTATTTTGGGCATAAAACTTTGAATAGTTTACAATGATGTCTCACAATTACATAAAATACGAAATTATTCATCCTTGTTTTAGAACTGATTTCCGTGACTTAATTAATGCAAGAATGGATCAAAGGCACATGCTTGAATATCTGTCCTTTGAAAACTCTTTATAAAATACAAATAGACACTTTCTTAAAAATTATTGAAAAAATTAGTTTTAATAGTTAATGTCATAACTATTACTATTCCTTTTAAAATCAGGGACAATATTGAGTTGACTGCTCTCCCTTTTTGTTGTGTAGTATTACGGTATTTAGCAGTGTTAGTGCAGTCAGATAAAAACACCCCAAACAGGTTAGAAAGAAGCAAAGCTTACTATTTTCAGGTGATATTATCTTTTTGAAAAATCCAAGGTTCTAATTTGAGAACTATTATAGCCAAAAAGGGCCAAAATAAACAGTTCCAAACTATAGGATAAAAGTAAAATACTTCAAAAGTAATTTATCGGCGGCCGGGCGCGGTGGCTCAAGCCTGTAATCCCAGCACTTTGGGAGGCCGAGACGGGTGGATCACGAGGTCAGGAGATCGAGACCATCCTGGCTAACACGGTGAAACCTCGTCTCTACTAAAAAAAATACAAAAAACTAGCTGGGCGAGGTGGCGGGCGCTTGTAGTCCCAGCTACTCGGGAGGCTGAGGCAGGAGAATGGCGTGAACCCGGGAGGCGGAGCTTGCAGTGAGCTGAGATCCGGCCACTGCACTCCAGCCTGGGCGACAGAGCCAGACTCCGTCTCAAAAAAAAAAAAAAAAAAAAAAAGTAAGTTATTGGATATGTGCAATGAACAACATCCTATTTACAACAGGATTCAAAAATTATTTCTCTTTCATAATTGAGAAAATTTAACACCTGATAAAAGTGATTTGAACAGGCCACTTAATTACAACAGAATACTAGCCTTTAAGGTCAGTGCTTTTAGCTTGAGACCCTTAGGTTGGACTTTTATATTATCTTTAGAATCTGCGGGGTATAGTTGCTCATGCCTGTAATCCCAGGACTTTAGGAGGCTGAGTCAGATGGATCACCTGAGGTGAGGAGTTAGAAATCAGCATGGCCAACATGGTGAAACCCCGACTCTACTAAAATTACAAAAAAATCAGTCAGCTGTGGTGGCGCTGCTGGCATGCACCTGTAATCCCAGCTGCTCGGAAAGCTGAGGCAGGAGAATCGCTTGAGCTGGGGAGGTGGAGGTTGCAGTGAGCCGAGACGTGCCACTGCAGCCTGGGAGACTCTGTTTCAAAAACAAAAAACAAAACAAAACAAAACAAAAAAACTTGTAACAATTTTTACTAAATTCATTTAAAGATGGTAAAGTTTTATTCACCTTTTATTTTTGCCTTGTAATAACTTCAAATTAGTACTTTATCTTAAAACATTTTATTTTCAGGGTTTTGGTTAGAGGAGTTACTTTGAAAAAGTATTTTTTATATTCTTTTTAAAAGTTTTTTTAATTATAAGAAACTTCAGACTTACAAACTGAACTGATAGCATGTTAAACCACTAAGTACCTGGCACCTAAATTTAACAATCATTAAGGTTTTGTTCCATTTTTTTCTTTTTTTGCAACTGTATTTAAAAGCAGTTGGCATATTACTGCCGTATCTCTTGCATATTATTTCTCCCTTACGTATTTCTGTATACATCACTGTCTTAGTCGACTTGGGCTGCCGTAACAATATACCATAGACTGGGTAGCTTAAAACAACAGACATTTCTTTTTCACAGTGCTGGAGGCCGAAAGTCTGAGATAAGGCTGCCATCATGGTCAGGTTCCAGGCGAGACCTGTTCTTAGCTTGCAGATGGCTGCTGTCTCACTGTGCCATCGCGCTTAGGAGAGTTAGGGAGCAAGCTGTCTGGTGTCTCTCCTTATATAATCCCATCCTGAGGTCAGGTGCGGTGGCTCATGCCTGTAATCCTTTGGGAGGCTGAGGCAGGTGGATCACCTGATGTCAGGAGTTTGAGACCAGCCTGGCCAACATGGTGAAACCCTGTCTCTACTAAAAAGACAAAAATTAACCGGGTGTGGTGGCAGGTGCCTGTAATCCTAGCTACTCAGTAAGCTGAGGCAGGAGAATCGCTTGAACCCGGGAGGCAGAGGTTGTAGTGAGCCAAGATCGTGCCATTACACTCCAGCCTGGGCAACAGAGTGAGACTCCATCTCAAAAACAAAACAAAAACAAAACAAAAAAAAAACAATAAGAATCTCTTCATGAGCCCCACTGTGATGCCTTCCTCTAACACTAATTACCTACCAAAGGCCCCACCTTCAGATATCACATGGGGTAAGGGCTTCAACACAGGAATTTTGGGGGGACACAATTCAGCCCATAGCAATCATGCATTTATTACATAATCATAATGCATTATCACACCCAACAGAATTATCATAATTTTTCTGGTGTCATCTAAAACTCATATCAAGGTCGGGCATGATGGCTCATGCCTGTAATCCCAGCATTTTGGGAGGCCGAAGTGGGCGGCTCACTTGAGAGCTGGAGTTTGAGACCAGCCTGGCCAACATGGTGAAACTCCATCTCTACTAAAATTACAAATATTAGCTAGGTGTGGTGGCAGGTGCCTGTAATCCCAGCTACTTGGGAGACTAAGGCAGAAGAATCGCTTGAACCTAGGAGCCAGAGGTTGCAGTGAGCCAAGATGGCACCATTTGCACTCCAGCCTGGGCAACAGAGAGAGACCCTGTCTCAAACAAAAACAAAAACAAAAACAAAAACTCAATCCGTGTTCACATTTCCACTGTCACTTTAGGGAATGCCTTTTTACAGTTGATTTATTAGAATTGAGAACTCAGAGTGTATTAAATTCGTTATGCTTTTAAAATCTGGAAGTGGTTTTAAAAGTAGTTCAGTAAGACAACAGACTCTTTCCTCAACCAACGTGTTAGTATGAAAAAGAAATTTAGAGGAGGGATTGCTATAGAGTAAAATTTACTTAAAACGTATAACAACAAATGTAATGGGAACTTTTTTTTGGTTTTCAGTCGTAACAAATCAGCTGTAAAAAGATGGTAATATCCTAAATTCTATATAACTCCAGTATTCTGGAAAACTGGTACATATACATATTTGAGTTATAAATTAAAAAATAACATCTTGAAAGTATTTTCATTAAAGGTTTTATATTTCTAACAAATTATAATGGTATTTTAAAACAGTCCCAACACACTAAAGAAAAATTTGAGTGAAGATATTGTTAAAAGTCAAGTCATCATTTTGTGAGGTAACTTTACAAACTTTTCCAAAGCAGAATTTATCATAGTAGTTTACTAAAACGTTGTAAAGAAAAGAACATTACTTTTTTCTCTGTGTTTTCTATTTACTGTGGTGAATATTTGATGTGAAATACCGTTCAAATATGAATTTAACCAGTAGGTGGCAATAAATCAATACCAAATTTATTTTTAAGAAAAGTTCAAGAAAGATACCATAAATCGTAAACAAGATAACATTTGATTTTTTTCACAAATAAACATTTTTGTGTTTTTTGGCTTTAGTAAATGTTATTTAATTTGAAAATTTGGTATATATGTTATTTTTATACGATAAGCAAAGTTGATTTTTTTTTTTTTTTTTAGATGGAGTTTTGCTCTTGTTGCCCAGGCTGGAATGCAGTGGTGCGATCTTGGCTCACTGCAACCTCTGCCTCCCGGGTTTAAGCAATTCTCCTGCCTCAGCCTCCCGAGTACCTGGGATTACAGGCGCCCGCCTCCACACCTGGCTTATTTTTTGTCTTTTTAGTAGAGTTGGGGTTTCTCCATGTTGGTCAGGCTGGTCTTGAACTCCCGACCTCAGCTGATATGCCTGCCTTGGTCTCCCAAAGCGCTGGGATTACAGATGTGAGCCACTGTGCCCGGCTGCTTTTTTTTAATTTTTATTTTTAAAGATAGTCTTGGTCTGTCACCCAGGCTGGAGTGCAGTGGCGCCATCTCACTGCAACCTCTGCCTCCTGGGCTGTCGAGCCTCCCACCTCAGCCTCTCCAGTAGTTGAAACTAGACACACAACACCATGACCAGTTTTCAAAATGTTTTGTAGAAATGAGATCTCACTGTATTTCCCAGGCTGGTCTGGAACTCCTGGGCTCACGCAATTCTCCTGCCTCTGTCTCCCAAAGTGCTGGGATTACAGGTGTGAGCCACAACAACCAGCCCAAGGTTCATTTTAAAGCTATGAGTTGATTTTTGATAATTGAATATTTGCTCATAGTTCTTTTAAAAACTGAGTGATAACGCAATTGTTTGCTTTATTACCTTGTGGCTATAAATAGTCATGGTATTGGGAATTTTTTGTCTTCCTTTATTAGAAGTTTAATAATTATTTGATAATAAGTAGTGTTATTTATTTTTTGAAACGGAGCCTTACTCTTGTTGCCCAGACTGGAGTGCATTGGTACCATCTCGGCTCACTGCAGTCTCCGCCCCGTGGGTTCAAGTGATTCTCCTTCCTCAGCTTCCCGAGTAGCTGGGATTACAGGCATATGCCACCACACCTGGCTAATTTTTTTGTATTTTTAGTAGAGACGGGGTTTCACCGTGTTGGCTGGACTGATCTCGAACTCCTGACCTCAAGTGACCCACCCGCCTTGGCCTCCCAAAGTGCTGGGATTACAGGCATAAGCTACTGTGTCCAACCAATAAGTAGTGTTCTTTAAGTTAATTAATTAATTAATTATTATTATTTGGGTCTATCTTCCAAGCTGGAAGGCTGGAGTGCAGAGGCATGATCTTGGCTCACTGCAAACCTCTGCCTCCTGAGTTCAAGCGATTTTCCTGCCTCAGCCTCCTGAGTAGCTGGGATTACAGGCATGTGCCACCACACCTGGCTAATTTTTTTGTATTTTAGTGGAGACTGGGTTTCACCATGTTGGTCAGGCTGGTCTCGAACTCCTGACCTCAAGTGATCCTCCCGGCTCAGCTTCCCAAAGTGCTGGGATTACAGACATGAACCACCGTGCCCAGACAAACTTTATATGCATTTTAATACCAGAAACATCAGGGCTGGGCGCAGTGGCTCATGCGTGTAATCCCAGCACTTTGGGAGGCTAAGGCGGGTGGATCACGAGGTCAGGAGTTTGAGACCAGCCTGGCCAACATGGTGAAACCCCAACTCTACTAAAAATACAAAAATTAGCTGGGCGTTGGTCGGGTGTGGTGGCTCACGCCTGTAATCCCAGCACTTTGGGAGGCCAAGGCGGGCGGATCATGAGGTCAAGAGATCGAGACCATCCTGGCCAGTGTGGTGAAACCCCATCTCTACTAAAAATACAAACATTAGCCAGGCATGGTGGCGTGTGCCTATAGTCCCAGCTACTTGGGAGGCTGAGATGGAAGAATTGCTTGAACCCAGTAGATAGAAGGTGTGGTGAGCCGAGATTTTGCTGCTGCGACAGAGTGAGACTCCGTCTCAAAAAAAAAAATTAGGCGGGCACCTTTAATCCCAGCTACTTGGAAGGCTGAGGCAGGAGAATGACTTGAAACTGGAACGCGCAGGTTGCAGTGAGCTGAGATCACGTCACTTCTCTCCAGCCTGGGCAACAGGAGTGAAACTCTGTCTCAAAACAAACAAAACAAAACAAAAAAACCCCCAGAAACATAGCACTGTCTGATATAAATGACTAGAAGAAATCAGTGTATATTTATATGTAATAATGGTATAAATGTAGATTAGTTGGTATTTATATTTGGATCAGTTATTACAGCATTAGGCTAGAATGTTTGGTAAATGGTACATAAAGCATGATACTATTTATAAACATTTTCCAAAAGCTCATTACCAAATATTGTCAATAAATATATATGTATATTATTTTCTGTCTCTCCTCTCATAAAACTGTACAAAATTAACTAGCAGGAAGCAGAAAGTAACTACTGCTGGAAAGTAGGAAAGAGATTGGCTCTCAGGATGTTTTTTTCAGGGAATATGGAGCTATTTCTTGTAATATTAGCAGTTTTCATTTCTGAGGGACAAATGTGAAAATACTCTTTTTTCTCTAGTGTATTGTTTGAATTAAAAATACTGTATACAGTTGAGCATGATACTGAGCAGAGCAACCGGTGATTACTAAACGTTAATTAAATTTGTCACTTCAGATTAGAAATTTTTGAAGGTCTTTGTTTTGTATATTATCTGTATACACAAACTGCTAAATGTTATTACTTAATATTTGTTACAGTAAACATTTCTGGGTATTATCCAACCTATATTCTTAAAATTTCTAATGTAAAATTTCATACATCACAATTTACATCCTTAGTTTTAGGCTTTTTGCTTGTTTCTATTTGTTTGTTTGTTTGTTTGGTTGACGGAGTCTCACTTTGTCGCCCAGGCTGGAGTGCAGTGGCGCGATCTGGGCTTACTGCAGCCTCTACCTCCCGGGTTCAAGCTATTCTTCTGCCTCAGCCTCCCAAGTAGCTGGGATTACAGGCGAGCGCCACCACACCCAGCTAATTTTTGTATTTTTAGTAAAGATGGGGTTTCGCCATGTTGGCCAGGCTGGTCTCCAAGTCCTGACCTCGTGACCTGCCCACCTTGGCCTCCCAAAGTGCTGGAATTACAGGTGTGAGCTACCACGCCCGGCCTTATTTTTTTTATATAAAAAATTACAGAACACTTCATGAATTTGCTAGTCATCCTTGGGCAGAGGCCATGCTAATCTTTTCTGTATTGTTCTGGTTGTATATGTGCTGCTGAAGTGAGCACTTATTTTTTGTTTTTTTTTTTGAGACGGAGTCTCACTCTGTCACCCCGGCTGGAGTGTGGTGGCACGATCTCTGCTCACTGCAACCTCCACCTCCCAGGTTCAAGCTATTTTCTTGCCTCAGCCTCCCTAGTAGCTGGACTTATAGGCACCCACCACCATGCCTTGCTAATTTTTGTATTTTTAGTAGAGATGGAGTTTCACCATGTTGGCCAGTCTGGTCTTGAACTCCTGACCTTAGGTGATCCAACTACCTTGACCTCACAAAGTGCTGGGATTACAGGCATGAGACACTGTCCCTGGCCTACGAAGCGAGCACTTATTTTTTAAATATCACTGTTTTCTCCCCACTGTGGATATCTTTTGTGCAGTTAGTTTTAAGGTTAGGAAGAGTAATTTTTTTTTTTGGAAATAGAAGGTATTTTGAATCTAATTGAGTTCAAAGTTATGAGCAATGCTAGTTTCTGTCATTATTTTCAGATTGTCTTTTAGAAAGAGCAACCAAGTTTATAGTTCTGTTGATCGTGTGTATGTACTTGTTTTGCTTCATCTCCATCAACTTTTGGCTTCACATTTTGTTTAGTTTTTTCAGGTGATGGTGAGGAATGTACCTTTCCCTTTGTTGATGATTTGTTGTGTGGGAAGCTGTGTTTTTCTTGGTGCTTTAGAATGTTGCCTTGTATCAGTCGCCCTTGCTTTGTCGGTGTCACTAAGGTTAGTCCTCTTTTACCTGCTTTGGGCCTTTGTGCTGCTGGCTTTCCCCAGTCTTCATCTGGTTGGCATGTGTTCTTCTTTTTTTTTCTTTTAGAAATGGGGCTTCATCCTGTTGGCCAGGCTGGTCTCAAACTCCTGGCCTCATGTGATCCACCTGTCTCGGCCTCCCAAAACGCTGAGATTACAGGCCTGAGCCACTGTACCTGGCCAAGGTGCAAGTTCTTCCTTTTGTCATCAGCTTTGATGTCATGCATTGGAGACTTTGATGACCGTTCCATCTGTGGTCCCTCCTAAGTTCGTGTTCCCTTGGAGATATGTGTCTTTTCCTCTAGTACTTATTTATCGCAACTTGCTGTATGCTTTTTGTGCTGTTTACTGTGTTTTCTGCTAGACCTCAGTTCTGTGAGATGAGGGCTCATACGTGATTTATTCAAACGCTGAAAAATCG
Source organism: Theropithecus gelada (assembly GCF_003255815.1). Classification (NCBI taxonomy): domain Eukaryota; kingdom Metazoa; phylum Chordata; class Mammalia; order Primates; family Cercopithecidae; genus Theropithecus; species Theropithecus gelada. The sequence goes on along the minus strand of NC_037670.1, from coordinate 129,682,013 downwards.
GCCTAAGCACAGTGTGTGAAATGTTGTATGCATTTAAAAAGTAGTTGTTGAAGAAGTGAACTTGGCAAAGGTTTACGTGTTTTATGTCAGAACTCATTTAACTTTACTATTCATCTTTCTTGTCTCTTTACTCAGAAATTACTTTTTCTCCTTGTCTCCCCCAAAGCCAGGATATGGTTTTAGGATCAATAGTTTATGTAATGGATTATTTATTTGTAACTCTTTGATACATCTGAACTTCTTTGTTGAATATACTATGAAATATGATCTAAATTAATTGTGCAATAACTATTTGTTTTAAGTACATTTATTGAATTATTTTACCGTTTGTGGTTGTTTTAAGGATTTAACATTTAAATCTGACTAGAGAAATACTATTTTAGTCTATTTATCAGTACTCAATTTGTATTTTGTTTGCCATCACCTCTTTTTTTTTTTTTTTTGAAATAGAGTCTTGCTCTGTTGCCCAGGCTGGAGTGCAGTGGCACAATCTTGGCTCACTGCAACCTCTGCCTCCCGGGTTCAAGTGATTCTCCTGCCTCAGCCTCCCAAGTAGCGGGGATTACAGGCATGATGCACCACCACACCCAGCTAATTTAAAAAAAAATATTTTTGGTAGAGATGGGGTTTCACCGTGATGGTCAGGCTGTTGTCGAACTTCTGACCTCAAGTGAACCACGCACCTTGGCCTCCCAAAGTGCTGGGATTATAGGCGTAAGCCATCACGCCCGGCCTTCTTTTTTTTTTTTTTCTTTTAAGACACAGGGTCTTGCTTTGTCACTTGGGTTGGAGTGCAATGACAGAATCACAGCTCACTGTAGTGTCAAATTCCTGGATTCAGGGGACCCTCCTTTTCTCAGCCTCTTGAGTAGCTGGAACCATAGGCATGCACAGCCATGCTGGCTAATTTTTTTTTTTTTTTTAAATAGAGACGCGTCTCACTGTATTGCCTAGGTTGGTTGCAAACTTCTGGCCTCAAGCAGTCTTCCTCCCTTGGCCTCAGAAAGCACCTAGATTACAGGCAGGAGCCACTGCATGTGGCGCTGTTGCCACCACTTTTTAATCTTAGTGTTGCTGGCGTGGATGCAGTTTTAGAATCCTTCTTACTGTAAAGTATGAATGCCCTTTTAATCTAAAAAATTATCGAATTCGTTAATTCTAGTAGTTTCAAATTAATTTCCTTGGGTTTTCTAGGAAGAGTCCTGTCAGTATTAAGGCGAATGTTTATTTCCCCTGTTGTTAATGTTTGCCACTCCTGCTCCCCTTTTCTTCCAACCATTATAAAGATTTCTAGCTATGGAATGAATAGAAATGTGGAGACAGGAGTCAATTCTCATTTTGTTACTGGTTTTATTTTGTTTTTATTTTTATATTTATTTTATTTTATTTATTTTTTTGAGACAGAGTCTCGCTCTGTTGCCCAGGCTGGAGTGCAGTGACGCTATCTCAGCTCACTGCAAGCTCTGCCTCCTGGGTTCACTCACACCATTCTCCTTCCTCAGCCTCCCAAGTAGCTAGGACTACAGGCGCCTGTCACCACGCCTGGCTAATTTTTTTTGTATTTTTAGTAGAAGACGGGGTTTCACTGTATTAGCCAGGATGGTCTCAATCTCCTGACCTCGTGTTCCGCTTGCCTTGGCCTCCCAGAGTGCTGGGATTACAGGCATGAGCCACCACACCAGGCTATTTTATTTTTATTTCTAATATTTTTGAGACGGAGTCTTGCTCTGCTTCCCAGTTTGGAGTGCTGGGACGTGATCTTGGTTCACTGCAACCTCTGCCTTCTGTGTTCAGGTGATTCTCCTGCTTCAGTCTCCCGAGTAGCTGGGATTACAGGTGTGTGCCACCACGCCTGGCTAATTTTTGTATTTGTTTAGTAGAGACGGGGTTTCACATTGTTGGCCGGGCTGGTCTCGAACTCCTAGCCTCAAATGATTTGCCCGCTTCGGCCTCCTAAAGTCCTGGGATTACAGGCGTGAGCCACCATGCCCGGCCCTTTTCTAATAGAGTTCTTAAGCCACAGAGATGAGCCCTTTCTTCTATTTTTCTACAGGAGAAAATGGGGAAAAATGCTGAATTGGGTGTCACTTCATTTTCTGTACCCTTTACCATCTTCTGCTGCTCTTTTGTTCTGTTTCCTAGCATTCTTTTTTTTTTTTTTAAGACGGAGTCTTGCTCTGTCGCCCAAGCTGGAGTGCAGTGGTGCAATCTCGGCTCACTGCAGCCTCCACCTCCCAGGTTCAAGCGATTTTCCCCACCTCAGTCTCCTGAGTAGCTGAGATTCCATGTGTCCACCACCATGCCGGGCTAATTTTTGTATTTGTTTCCCAGCATTCTTAGTTTTCCCTGCTCTTTCTGTTTCAGAATCTTATCTAGTTCTGTCTCAGTCCTTGATGTCTTCATCTTCTTGTAATACCTACTGTTCTCTTCCCCTTAAAACTACCTTATCCATCCACATTAGTACATGAGAGTTTGTTATCTTCTTTCATTTTTCAGATCTATTTGTATTTCAGAAAAGAGCTTTCTTTTAAGGTGAGGGAATAAATTAGATGACTAATAGGCAGTGTGACATGGTGAAATATATAAAGATTCAGGCAATGGGGGAGAAAAAAATTTGGGGGAGGTGGTTAAAACTGGTCCTATAGATCAGTAATATGTAAACTCTTTTCTCACATCTGAGACTGGAACTCGCAGTTCCTATTCTATGTACTTAATTAAAAATATTTAGTTTTATTTTTTTATTTTTATTTTTTTTTTGAGACGGAGTCTTGCTCTGTAGCCCAGGCTGGAGTGCAGTGGCATGATCTCGGCTCACTGCAAGCTCTGCCTCCCGGGTTCACGCCATTCTCCTGCCTCAGCCTCCCGAGTAGCTGGAACTACAGGCGCCCGCCACTGCGCCTGGCTAATTTTTTGTATTTTCAGTAGAGACGGGGTTTCACTGGGTTAGCCAGGATGGTCTCGATCTCCTGACCTCGTGATCCACCCGCCTCGGTCTCCCAAAGTGCTGGGATTACAGGCATGAGCCACCGCTCCTGGCCTATTTTTATTTTTTAGGAGATGGGGTTTTGCTGTGTTGCGCAGGCTGGCCTTGAACTCCTGGCCTCAGTGATCCTCCCACATCAGCCTCCTGAGTGTCTGAGATTACAGGTACATGTCACTGCACCTGGCAAAGTTTCTATTAAATTTTTTTTTTTTTTTTTTTTTTTTTTTGAGACAGAGCCTTGCTCTGTCACCGAGGCTGGAGTACAGTGGTGTGATCTCAGCTCACTGCAACCTCCACCTCCTGGGTTCAAGTGATTCTCCTGCCTCAGCCTCCTGAGTAGCTGGGATTACAGGCGCCTGCCACCACACGTGGCTGATTTTTTGTATTTTTAGTAGAGACAGGGTTTCACCATGATCGCCAGGCTGGTCTCAAACTCTTGACTTCAGGTGATCCACCCACCTTGGCTTCCCAAAGTGCTGGGATTACAGGTGTGAGCCACCACCCCTGGACTTTAAAAAGTGCTTTAAAAAATACATTGGGCTGCATATTGATTTACCACTCCTTCCACTCTGTAATCTATCCTCCAGCCCTGATCCATTTTGGATGTAGTTGGGGATTTTGATTGGAATGAGCCCAGTGATAGAGTCATTTGTATGTCTCCCCTGGAAGTCTGATAATCTGTATCTCTGCTATCTTCTAGAAGAAACTTCTATAGGCTGGGCACTGTGGCTCACGCCTGTAATCCCAGCACTTTGGGAGGCCAAGGCGGGCCGATCACTTGAGGTCAGGAGTTTGAGACCAGTCTGGAAAACGTGTTGAAACCCTGTCTTTACTAAAAATACAAAAATTAGCCGGCTATGATGGTCGGTGCCTGTAGTCCCAGCTACTCGGGAGGCTGAGGCAGGAAATTGGCGTGAACCCGGGAGGCGGAGCTTGCAGTGAGCCGGGATCAGCCACTACACTCCAGTCTGGGTGACAGAGTGAGACTCTGTCTCAAAAAAAAAAAAAAAATCCTATAAATTTTAGAGTTGTTTAGATCATCTAATCTGTGTTAAGTATCTTGTGTTCTTTCATTCATTCAGCCAGTGTTGGGCACCTACTATAAATGGGCATTGCTAGGCCCTGGGGATGTAGTAATAAACCAGGACATGTGGGCCTCACCCTTCAGCATCTTGTTATTTTGTTATCTGGCTGTGGAGTCAGATGTGTAGCAATTAATACATCTCAAAATGCGGTGTGAAGTGGTGGGAGAAGTATCAGATGCTAGGGGAAGCTTCATCTGGACTTGGCAGGGAGGAGAGCATCAGGATGCTGGCGAGGGGTACAAAACCAAGAGATTGGCAGTGGTTAGTAAACTTCTTCTGTAAAGGACCAGATACATAATTTAGACTTTTCAGGCCATGTGACCTCTATTGCAACTGCTTAACTCTGCCATTGTAGTGTGGAAGCAGCCATGGACCATAGATAAACAAATGAGCATGGTTGTGTTCTAATCAAACTTCAGTTATGGACACAGAAGTTTGAATTAACTAAGAATTTTCAGGTGTCATGAAATATTCCATTGATTTTTTTCCCCCAGTCATTAAAACAAAAATGTAAAGGCCATTTTTAGCTCATGTGTCCTAACAAATACAGCTGGCATGCTGTAGCTTGCTGCCTCATGGAATATGCTGCTAAACTGCTCATTATTGGGGGTCTTTTGCTTATACCTTGAACTTTTTTTTTTGGTATGGAGTTTTGCTCTTGTCGCCCAGGTTGGTTGGAGTGCAGTGGCATGATCTCAGCTCATTGCAACCTCCGCCTCCTGGGTTCAAGTAATTTTCCTGCCTCAGCCTCCTGAGTACCTGGGATTACAGGCGCCCACCACCACACCCGGGTAATTTTTTGTATTTTTAGTAGAGACCAGGTTTCACTATGTTGGTCATGCTGGTCTTGAACTCCTGACCTCAGGTGATCCACCCGTCTCCACCTTCCAAAGTGCTGGGATTACAGGCATGAGCCACTGTGCCCGGCCACCTTGAATTCTTTACAAAAACATTTGCCATGTGGTAGACCTGTAGTCAGAGCATGAATTATGCTTTTAGCAGGAGAGAAATTTGTAGATAGGGTTGAAAATCATGGTGTTTCCGTACCTCTAGCTGTTCTTTTGAAACATTCCTGTAATTCTGGGCATTGAAAGGATGTTAGGACTTATGAGGGTGATTAATAAGTGGCATACATGCAGAGGGACTTGAATGGCATAATTGATAGTACTTACAAGGCCAGTCATGATCTTGCCAATTACTCGCTGTTTAATGTTGGGCAAATCAGTGCACTTCTCTGAGCCTTGTCTATCCATGAAAAAAGAGGAAGTAAACTTATTATAGTTATTTCTCAGGATTACTGTAAGTAATGGAGAAGATAATGTACTTCAAAGCAGTATGAAAAAGTTCTTTGTACTATGCCTTTCTGCAGCTTTGTTTCAAATTTTAAAAAGTCACTCTGACCACCGTATGGGGAATGGATTATAGAGTGGCAAGAGTGAAAGCTAGGAGACTAGAGAGCATGCTGTTGGAATAGTCTAGTTGGTGGGTTGTAATGTGGCTTGACCAGGTGGTCTTAGTATGAGGAGATGAGGTAGTCAGATTAAGGACTTATTTTGAATGTAGAACTGATTGGATTTAATGATAGGGTATGAATTAAGAGGAAAGTCAAGGATGACTTTTTAAAAATGATTTTCTTTAATTTTTTAAAAAAATTATTTATTTTTATTTTTGTTTTTTGCTTGTTAACAAACTCTTGTGTCAAGGGCTGACTTTCAGTAGATTGCACCGAGGCAGCTGCTCTGCTACCTATGAAACCTTGATCCAGAAGCAGGTCATCTGTGAAAGGTTTAGTGCCAGGTTTCCCCATGAATGTGTGTTGTGTGACAGGAGAGGGGGTGGCCACCTTTACTGCCACACTTTGTTTCCCAGGAAGAGGGGCTTTCTGCACCAGACCCGTGTCCCCATGTGTGGTAGGGCAGAGTGTCCCGCCGGCAGCAGGGGACCAGTAGCCGAGGCTATCCAAGGCCCTGCGGCATTGCCCTGTTTTTCCGCCTGGATGGGATTCTGACTTAGAGGCCTTCAGTCATAGTCCCACAGATGGTAGCTTCGCCCTGTTGGCTTCTCAGCCAAGCACATACACCAAGACTTTTTTTGTTACTGTTTTTAAGAGACAGGGTCTTCTCTTGTTCAGGCTGGAGTACAGTGGTGCGATCTAGGCTCACTGCACCCTTGACCTCTTAGGCTCAGGTGATCCCCCTGCATCAGTATCCCAGGTAGCTGCGACTGCAGGTATGTGCTACTGTGCCTGACTAACTTTTTAACTTTTTGTAGAGATGAGTTCTCGCTATGTTGCCCAGGTTCGTCTTGAACTCCTGGGCTCAGGCGATCCTCCTGCTTCAGCCTCCTAAAGTGCTCAGGTTACAGGTGTGAGCCACTGTATCCAGTTGATCTTTTTTAAAATTTTTTTGCCTTGAGAAACTAGGGGAAAATTATGCCATTAAATAATGGACATCATTTTAAAAAAATAGAGTTTGTCAGAAGACTTGGTTTCTAGTCTTAGTTCCTCTTTAGGATGGCATACGAACTTGTCTTGACATTTCTCTCTTGGTTGCTTCATGTGGACTGCATGACATTTACAGAGGGATCAATAGAGTTCCTTAGCCATACACACTAGTTCTTGATTTCACAAAGGCATGTAATAATCTCTTGTGACACCTTGTTAAAGAGCTGGAGAAATGTGTTTTATATAATTGTAAGCCTAGCTATTTTAACACCCATTCTCCAAAAGCATAGTCACTAGTTTCAAAGATGCTCTTTAGTGGTGAGGTAAAATGCTTTCTTTGATTCTGTTTTGTTAATTGTTTTCTTTATTGACTTGTGTGACGACTTAGATCACTTGATTATTAGGTTAGTATGTGTAAGAGTGTTGACTGCTGCCTTTTGGGGGGAGAATACAGTTGGGATTTATAAAAGCTTGCTTGAATGAAACTGCCTCTTAAGTGATTGTTAATGAAGAATGGCTCCAGTTGACTTCCTAATGTACCTTCTGCAATTAACATGGTGGATTTTACAATAGGAAAGATAGGACTATTGAGTATTAATGGTAACAGATTTTTTAAATTTTCATTTTATTTTTTTGAGACAGTCTTGCCCTGCTACCCAGGCTGGAGTGCAGTGGTGTGATCTCGGCTCACTGCAACCTCTGCCTCCCGGGCTCAAGCAGTTCTCCTGCCTCAGCTTCCCAAGAAGCTGGGATTACAGGTGTGTACCACCACATCTGGCTAATTTTTGTATTTTTAGTAGAGACAGGTTTTCGCCACGTTGGCCAGCCTGGTCTGAAACTCCTGACCTCAGGTGATCTGCCCACCTTGGCCTCCCAAAGTGCTGGGATGGTAGCAGATATTGACAGTGCCAGGCATAGTGCCTCATGGACACAGTCACTAAAACGGTAACATTCCTTAGCATTCTATGGGCCTACCAACTTTGCTTATTTGTATTGCACATTCATTAGCTAGATTTTCTGTTAAGAATAGTCTGGCCAGGCCGGGCGTGGTGGCTCACGCCTGTAATCCCAGCACTTAGGGAGGCCGAGAATTGCTTGAACCTGGGAGGCGGAGGTTGCAGTGAGCTGAGATTGCACCACTGCGCTCCAGCCTGGGCAACAGGGCGAGACTCCATCTCAGAAAAAAAAAAAAAAAAGGAAAAGAAAAGGAAAGAAAGGAAAGAAAGAGAATAGTTGGCTGGGCACGGTGGCTCACGCCTATAATCCCAGCACTTTGGGAGGCCGAGGTGGACAGATCACAAGGTCTGGGGTTTGAGACCAGCCTGGCCACCATAGTGAAATCCCGTCTCTACTAAAAATACCAAAAAAAAAAAAAAAAAAAAAAAAAAAAAAAAAAAAAA